>NW_028274807.1:137475580-137775580 GCF_037043125.1 Eumetopias jubatus
TTTTTTTTATTTTTTAAAGTTCTTTTTACCGTTACCCTCCCAATCCCATCTTCATTTCTGGAACTCCACATATTTGGATAGTGAATCTCACAGATTGAACCTCTAATTCTCTTACTCTCTTCTTTGCTTTTTGCTTATTTTATGTCCTTTCCTTCTATTTATCATCTGGGGTATCTCTTTTGTTGAATTCTCTAAACTTCCTGTTAAATTTTCAGTTGTCACTATCACAATTTTAGCTTCCCAGGGCTCTTTCTCTTTCTTGTTCTTGTTGCTTTTTAAAAATAGCAGCCTGTGTTTGGTTTGTGGATGTGACAATGTCTCCTATGACTCTGTGTCTATTCATTTTAAGTGTTTTTCTACAAGTTGCTTTTTTTTAAATGTTGTGCATAGCTCAGTTTCTTCCAGCTCCTTTTCCTATTAATTTGCTTTGCTCTCTGTTTTATGTTCAAGTCTTCCTTTAAATATCAGGTATTGCTGAGCCATGGGTCTGTTAGAATGAAGAGTGAGGTGCTGAAAACTGGCAGACCTGTGTGTGTGTGTGTGGCGGGGGGCAGGTCTCATTGCTGGCCTCCATCATATAGTGATTGAAGGTGAGCTGGCTTTTTCACTGGGAGATCCTGAGATTTTAGTAACTGGTTGTCTTTTCTCTGGGGCTGTGCAGTTTCTCCTGAGAAGGATCTGTCTGTCCTGTGCTTTGGAGGTTTCTGCACCATGGTTATGGGAGTTCGGGGAGCTTGGCTGGGAAAGGGAACTGGGAAGTACTCTCAACATTCAAGAGGCAGAATTTCACTAAATTTCCCACTTAAAAAAATTTATTTGGTGGTGGGACACAGGGGGAGAGAGAGAGAGAGAGAGAAGCAAACTTCTTGCTGAGCAGGAAACCTGATGCAGGGCTAGATCCCAGGACCCGGAGATCATGACCTGAGCTGAAGGCAGACACTTAACCAACTGAACCACCGAGGTGCTCCTCTATCATCTATTGAAATGTTTATGTGTGTTTTCTTCTTTGATCTGTTAATGTCATTCAGTATGTGAGATTTAAAAAATGTGATCTAACATTGAATTCCTGGAATCAGTCGTAATTTTCCATTATTTAAGTATTCTCTTATGTAAATATTCTGCTTATATATTCATACATGAGATAGGCCTGTGCTTTTTTTCCTTGTGTATTCTTTTTCTGTGTGTTTTTAAAATGGGCTCCACACCCAGCATGGAGCCCAATGCAGAGCTTGAACTCATGACCTGGAGATTGAGAGCTGAGCTGAGATCAAGAGTCATATACTTAACTGACTGAGCCACCCAGGTGCCCCTCTTTTTCTGGTTTCGATATCAGTATTATGCTAACTTCATAATACTAATTAAAAATCTTTTCACCTCTGTGACCTGGGCTTGTTTATGTAACTTGGAAATTATGACCTTGAAAGCTTGACAGAACCCACCTATAAAATTAAATGATACAATTTCAGGGAGGAGACATTTGATTATCTTTTATATATTTTCTTTATGGTTAGTGTTCTACATAGGTTTATAATATCTAATTTATTTCTTCTTTTACCCAGACATTTTAAAAAATTTCTACTGAACTTTATTTATTTATATTTATTTATTTATTTATTTATTATTTTTCATTTTATTATGTTACATTAGTCACCGTACAGTACATCATCAGTTTTTGATGTAGTGTTCCATGATTCATTGTTTGTGTATAATACCCAGTGCTCCATGCAATACATGCCCTCCTTAATACCCATCACTGGGCTAACCCATACCCCAACCCCCTCCCCTCTAAAACCCTCAGTTTGTTTCCCGTAGTCCATAGTCTCTCATGGTTCGTCTCCCCTTCTAATTTTTACTGAACTTTATTTTTTATTTATATTTTAGGTAGTTCACATACACTGCAATACTGGTTTCTGGAGCAGAATTCAGTGATTCATCACTTACATACAACACCCAGTGCTCATCATAACAAGTTGTCCTCCTTAATACCCATCACCCATCTAGCCTACCCTCACCGACCTCCCTCTGTCAACCCTCTGTTTGTTGTCTATCATTAAGAATCTCTTATGGTTTGCCTCCCCTTCTCTCCTCTCTCCCCCGCCCCGCATTTATCTGTTTTGTTTCCAAAATCCACATATGAGTGAAATCATATGGTATTTGTCTTTCTCTGACTGACTTATTTCACTTAGCATAATATACTGTAGTTCCATCCATGTCCTTGCAAATGGCAAGATTACATTTTTTGATGGCTGAGTAATATTTCATTCTCTCTCTCTCTCTCTCTCTCTATATATATATATATATATATATATATATATATATATATACACACACACACCACATCTTCTTTATCCATTCATCAGTCAATGGACATTTGGGATCTTTCCATAATTTGGCTATTGTTGATAATGCTGCTATAAACATTGGGGTGCATGTATCCCTTTGAATCTGTATTTTTGTATCCTTTGGGTAAATCATAGGGTAGTTCTATTTTTAACTTTTTGAGGAGCCTCCATACTGTTCTCCAGAGTGGCTGCACCAGTTTGCATTCCCACCAACAGTGTAAGAGGGTTCCCCTTTCTCTGCATCCTTGCCAACACCTGTTGTTTCTTGTGTTGTTAATTTTAGCCATTCTGACAGGTGTGAGGTGATATCTTACTGTGGTTTTGATTTGTATTCCCTGATGATGAGTGGTGTTGAGCATCTTTTCCTGTGTACCCAGATATTTTTTAAGATTTCGCATTTTTATGTAGATAGATTCTTCGGTGGAGGGGTGGGGGGAAGTGACTATCAATTTTTTTGTTTTATGGATTTTAAATTATGTTACAATATGATCTGCATGATGTTTGCATTTTGAAAATTTTCGGGTTTTCTGTGTAGCCTCATACATAGTTTTTGTAAATGTGACGTGTGTTTGCTCACAAAGTGTTGACAGCAAAGTTCTCTTTTTGTATCTTTAGTTCAAGTCTGATAGCAGATCTAAATAACATAACCAGGTTATATTATTATGTTTTGTCTATGTGTAGATTTCTGAGTGAGATATATAAAAAGCTTTTGTTAAATTGATTATGTTTCTGTGTCCCCCTTCCCTTAATGTCTTGGAAGTTACATGTTCTACTTTAGTTCTTCTGGAGGTTACCTTTACATTGAAAATAATTGATTTAATTTACTTTCTTTAGAGATACAGCCCACATGGTCCAGAACTATCTTTAGAACCAGGTACTTTGACTCTATGTATTCTGGATGATTACAACAGGAATAATTTAGTTCCACAAACCTTTAGTAAGCACCTGCTACGTGCTAGGACTTGAGCCAGCCACTATGGCTATGAAAGATGAGTGAGATGGTTCTTGCCTCATGACACTCATAGTGTAATGGGGAGGCTGACAACTGAATTATAACATCACATGACCTGTGATAATAGAGGCCCATACAGAGTAATGGGAGAGCATGGGAAGTGGGTGTCACAATGATGCTACCAATGAGTCATCCCTCCCGGTTTTGTGTAGTCCCCGCCCCTTGAATCTGGGCTTAGTTAACCAACCTGTGGTTCATTTTTTACAAAGAGAATGCAGCAGAAATGACACTAACTTTTATTTCATCTTTTAATTCCCTTGAAAATTTGGGCTGCATTCTGAATTTCTTGGCTTATTAATTGCTCCGCAGCTGCGTCTATTGTGCTGTTTATTTTTATCGTTTCCCAAGATCTCTAACTGGTTCTTTTCCCAATACTTCTTTTAATGTTTTTACCTGTTCGTTCCATTAACTTTGTTTCCTTGGGTGTTAGTTCTGTTTGTTGAGTTTAATACCTCCTTTTCCTGCTGTTACCTTCCTACAGATTTTAGAACATTATTGCTTCTGTACTCATCTGGATAGTTGAGATTTCCTGTTGTATGCCTTATTGCCTCTAATGGAGAGAGAGTTAAGATGTGGTGTTGGTAGGATGCTAGTATCCAGTTATCTCATGGTGAGAGTCCATGTTATTTCTGGTTTCTCCAGCTACCCCAGGCACTGTATGGTCTCTTTCATCCAAACATCTATCTGTCTGCTTCATTCTGCTTGGCATAGGTGGTGTGGGATGAACCACCTGGCGGCATTACCTGTTAATGTCACCGGGCATGTGGTTGATTGCCTCTCCTTTGTGTACCCTTTTTTGCCATCTCCAAGCTTGGGCCTCTCTTGGGGCAGCTCCCACCTTCACAGAAGCCCTCTCTCATGCACGGATTATGCTGAGGTTTACTCCTTTGATCTGACTGCATCTGCTTTCTTTGTTCCTGAGATGTTCATCTTTAAGAAAAATTACTTGGGATAAAAATATAACCTGGAATTGAGAGCTGGCATGACAGATAGGAAATTATGATTGTTCATTTCAGCCCAGAATTCAGACCTGTTAAGATCATTTTGAAATGTGAGTGTAATAGAAATAAAGACCTGGAATTTAGCTTCAAAAGAGCAATCATACCAGCATAGAATGGAGAAAACCCAGTTTGGTATTAATTTGTGAAAAAAAAAATCCTAGAGCGTTTGGTTGATTACAAGCATTAAAAGGTGTGATACAAGTCTGTAAATGTGATTACTAAAAAAGCCAGTGCAGGACATCCTAAGATGGTGAGGTAGAAGACCCTTGCCTCTGTCCCCTAACAAAGATCAACAATTAGACAGCTATCTGTGAATAAATATAGTTCTGGGAGAGATCAGGAGTCCACTTAAGAAACTTCAGCAACACAGTGAAGCAAAAAACCTGAGAGAAGTTTATGTCGATAAAGCTGAAAAAAAAAAAAGAACATATACAAAGATGGTAATGCAATTTTAGGTTTTATTTTTAAATGTGAAACATCTTTTAAAAGTGTTTCATAACATTGATTTATATTTTTTTACTAAGAAATGTTTGTCTATATCTTCTGCCTGCCCTTATTTTATTGGGAGTGAAATTAAACTTTTTTACATTGATTCATGAGAGCTTTACATGTATTGCCCCTTTGTAGTCCTATACATTGTAATTGTTTTCCTAGTTGTGATTTCAAATTTTGTGTACAGTCACTTTTGCCTCTTAGATGCTTAAAAATTTGACTAGTAGTCAAATCTGAATATTTTGTGTTATGTTTAAAAATGTCTTTCCCCTCCAGGATTATAAAATATCCTTCTATATTTTCTTCCAGTGTTTTTATGGTTCTATTTTTATATTGAAACCTCTTATCCACTTGAAATTTATTTTTACTTATCTATAGCATGAGGTCCTATCTGTATTCTTTTCTGAATTTATAACTAACTGCTGCAATGTCATTAGGATTTTTGCGCCTACATTTATAACTGAGATTCTTTCGTATGATACTTTTGTCAGGTATACCAAGAGGATTGTGCTAGCCTTGAAAAATGAATGTAGAGTATTTTTATGGAAAATACAAAGGAAAATATACTCTGAAACAGAGTAATATGATATAAATCTATCACATTTCTTCTCTGCTTAAAATCAGTGGTATTCCCATGCTCTCAGATAAGCTAAAATTTCTTGACTAGGCTCCAAGACCCTTTGTCTCTGGCCCCCTTTCTCCTGAAGCCTCATCTCTCTCTGCTCCCTGTCTTGCCCCCTCCCTTCCACCAGGATAATAAGCATTGTGAGGTCAGGATTTTTGTGGTGTTTTGCTTTCTGCTATACCTCCAGCACTCAGAACAATGCCTGGTACATTGTAAATGCTGGTAATATTTGTTGCAGGAAAAACTTGCAATTCCTGGGGAAAAAAACACTCTATCCTTCAGACTTCCATATGAGCTCTTCTCTCTTTTAGGTACCTTCTCCCCATACTTGGTGTTTAGATAAACCTACATGTCCTTTAGGACTCAACTTAGGTATTACCTACTCTGCAAAAACCATCTCAAGCCTGGGTTAGGTACCCACAGAGCATCGTTATTGTGGTGCTAATCAGGCTGTATTTTAGGGACACCTGGGTGGCTCAGTCGTTAAGCATCTGGCTTTGGGTCCTGGGATCGAGTTCTGCATGGGGCTCCTTGCTCAGTGGGGAACCTGCTTCTCCCTCTGCCTGCCACTCCTCCATTTATATGCATGCGTGTGCACACTCTCTCTCTCTCTCTCTCTGATAAATACATAAATAAAATCTTTTAAAAGAATCATGCTGTATTTTAATTGATATTTCCTTGTGTGTCAGGAGGCTGAGAGAGACTTACTGCCTAGAACTATTAATAGGATTCATTTGGGGTTGAAAGTGATGGTAAGTCTTTCACAGTATAAGAGCTGCCGGGGTGCCTGGGTGGCTCAGTCAGTTAAGTGTCTGCTTTTGGCTCAGGTCATGATCCCAAAGTCCTGGGATGGAGCCCTGCAGAATCCTGGGTTTGAGCTCTGTGTCAGGCTCCCTGCTTAGCAGGGAGCCTGCTTCTCCCACTCCCCCACTGCTCATGCGCTCTCTCTTTCTCTCTCAAATAAGTAAAATCTCTCTCTCTCTCTCTCTCTTTTTTTTTTAAAGAAGAGCTGCCAACAATTGGGCCTAATATCTACCCCAGGACCTTCTGAGGAAGAGCTGACTTGGAAATGCTACCCCCAAACATATGGTTCTAGGTACTAAATGACTTGGAAGGGTAGAAGGGGTTCATTTTTGGAATTGTAGGTTGTCAGCCTGGTAGGGAGTGCTGTGACTCTCCCATGTTTGTTCTCTTTTTTCCCTAAACCAAGTGAAGATGAAACTAGAAGAGATTTGAATTCAAGGATTGGAGGTATCTGCAAGAATGGGAGTCGGGCATCCCATTCCTCAGATGGAACACTGCTAAGGCAGTGGATTAAGATTTGGTGGTGGACCCTGGGCTTACCTAGGCAGGGCAAAGGAAAACTAGAGAGAGATGATGGTGTGGCTTGAAGCAGCTTGCTGGTATCCAGGGCAAAAGGAGTGCCTGCTGGACATTGGGACTCCAGCAGGAAGCTGCTGTGGGAGCACTGCCAGGGGCAAGAGCTGAGGGGGCATCTGAAAGAAGTTGACTAGGGTTGGACCTACCATTAAGAATCTCCAGTGTAGAGGCCCTTCCAGGGCTCCTAAAGGATGTGCCCCATGTGCTTCATGAGACATCGAGCATCAGTTATAAGCAATACTTTCCTCTTTCTTCATCCTCCTCACTCCAGCACATAGGAGGGAGAGAGAATGAAGGTACTCCAGAAGCAGACCATAGTACTCTACTCTCCTACTCATGATGTAGCCTGACCTGGAGGAGAAGAGGTTACGGTAACATTTATGCTAAAGTTTAAAAATGGAATTTGAATAGCTGAAAGGGACAGAAAGCTACAGGATCTGCCTGAGATGTTGTGATGGGAAAGAGTGATACAACATAACACAAATGGGGAGAGTATTTGGAAAAAAAGAAAACCATTTTATCTTGCACTCTACTTGGTTGATACTATTCAATGAACTGGTTATACTTTTTTATTTTAATTTAAATTTTAGGTAGTTAACATGCAGTGCAATATTGGTTTCTGGAGTAGAAAATCAGTGATTCATCACTTACATCCAACACCCAGTGCTCATCACAAGTGCCCTCTTTAATACCCATCACCCATTGAGCCCATCCCCCCACCTCCCTCCATCAACCCTCAGTTTGTTCTCCATCATTAAGAGTCTTATGGTTTGCTTCCCTCTCTCCTTTTCCCCCTCTTCCCATATGTTCATCTGTTTTCTTTCTTAAATTCCACATATGAGTGAGATCATATGGTATTTGTCTTTCTCTGACTGACTTATTTCACTTAGCATAATGCACTCTAGTTCCATCCACATCATTGCAAATGGCAAGATTTCATTCTTTTTTTTTAAAAAGACTTTATTTATTTTAGAGAGAGAGAGGGAGTGAGAGAGAATGAGCGAGCATGAGCAGGGAGAGGGACAGAGCAGGAGGGAGAGGGATAAGCAGACTCTGCACTGAGCATGGAGGCCGATCTCACAACCCTGAGGTCATGACCTGAACCAAAACCAAATCAGGCACTTAACTGACTGAGCTGCCCAGGCACCCCAAGATTCCATTCTTTTTGATGGCTGAGTAATGTTACATTATATATATATATATATATATATATATATATATATATATATATATATATATATATACCACATCTTCTTTATCCATTCACCAGTCAATGGACATTTGAGCTCTTTCCATAGTTTGGTTATTGTTGATAATGCTGCTATAAACATCGGGGTGCATGTACCCCTTCAAATCTGTATTTTTGTATACTTTGGGTAAATACCTAGTAGTGCAATTGCTGGATCATAGGGTAGTTCTATTTTTAGCTTTTTGAGGAACCTCTGTACTGTTCTCCAGAGTGGCTGCACCAGTTTGCCTTCCTACCAACAGTATAAGAGGTTCCCCTTTCTTCACATCCTTGCCAACACTTGTTTCTTGTGTTGTTGATTTTAGCCATTCTGACAAGTATGAGGTAATATTGTGGTTTTGATTTGTATTTCCCCAATGATGAATGCTGTTGAGCATCTTTTCATGTGTCTGTTAGCCATCTGGATGTCTTCTTTGGAAAAGTGTCTGTTCATGTCTTCTGCCCATTTCTTAACTGGATTATTTGTTTTTTGGATGTTGAGTTTGTTAAGTTCTTTATAGATTTTGGATACTAACCCTTTATCAGATATGTTGTTTGAAGATATCTTCTCCAAGTTCCAATAGTTCATTTTTGCTTTTGTTTCCCCTGCCTCCTTCTGGCAACGTGTCTAGCAAGAAGTTGCTGTGGCCGAGGTCAAAGAGGTTTCTACTTGTATTCTCTAGGATTTTGATGGTTTCCTGTCTCACATTAGGTCTTTCATCTATTTTTTTTTTTTTTAAAGAGAGAAAGCATGAGTGGTGGGGAGGGGCACAGGGGGAGGGAGAGAGAGAATCTTAAGCAGACTTTGCTCACGACCCTGAGATCATGACTTGAACCGAAATCAAGAGTTGGCTGCTTAACTGACTGAGGAGCCCAGGTGCCCCAGGTCTTTCATCCAATTTGAATTTATTTTTGTGTGTGGTATAAGAAAGTGGTCCAGTTTCCTTCTTCTGCATGTGGCTGTCCAGTTTTCCCAACACCATTTGTTGAAGAGACCGTCTTTTTTCCATTGGCTATTCTTTCCTGCTTTGTCAAAGATTAGTTGACTGTATAGTTGTGGGTCCAATTCTGGGTTCTCTATTCTGTTCCATTGATCTATGTGTCTGTTTTTGTGCCAGTACCATACTGTCTTGATGATCACAGTTTTGTAGTATAGTTTGAAATCCAGAATCGTGATGCCTCCAGTTTTTTCTTTTTCAAGATTTGCTGTTTGGCTATTCGGGGTCTTTTATGGTTCCATACAAATTTTAGGATTGTTTGTTCTAAGTCTGTGAAAAATGCTGGTGGTATTGTGATAGGGATTGCATTGAATGTGCAGATTGCTTAGGTAGTATAGACATTTTAACAATATTTGTTCTTCCAATCCATGAGCATGGAATGCTTTTCCATTTCTTTGTGTCCTCTTCAATTTTTTCATAAGTGTTCTATAGTTTCCAGAGTACAGATCTTCTACCTCTTTAGCTAGGTTTATTCCTAGGTGTCTTATTGTTTTTGGTGCAATTGCAAATGGGATCGATTCCTTGATTTCTTTTTCTGATGCTTTGTTATTGGTGTATAGAAATGCAACAGATTTCTTCACATTGATTTTATATCGTGCAACTTTGCTGAATTCATGTATGAGTTCTAACAATTTTTTGGTGAAGCCTTTTGGGTTTTCTACATAGAGTATCATGTCATCTGCAAATCGTGAAAGTTTGACTTCTTTGCCAATTTGGATGCCTTTTATTCCTTTTTGTTGTCTGATTGCTGAGGCTAAGACTTCCAGTACTACATTAAATAGTAATGGTGAGAGTGGTGAGAATGGAGAGAGGGAAATGAGTCATTGCATATAATGAATTATTTTACATACAGATATACTAAAGCATTATTGAAGGATAAAATGGTCTAGTTCAATAAAGGGAAAGAAACCATATAGCAATTTGAATAGGGAAAGTTTCATATAAAGAATTATTAACTATAAGAGAGGATTGTGTAATGAAGAATTGGTAAGAAATAAAGAGATCTCTAAATAATATAGAGCCAGCAGCTATATGAAGCAGCCACCACCCCTGTGGCTGAGGTCAGGTGCCCAAGGATGAGTTCATCCCTTTCAGCACTGAGCTCCAGACCTTGTTGGAGAAGATGTGGCCATGGTTCACTGAACAGTTGAGAGGTTGCTGTGGGGCCCTTCTGGTGGAATTTACTGGAAATATGCCCTCTAGGGTTCCAGGGAAATCTGTTGATGGGGAGGTGTCTGACAGAAGGTACACAGCTACAGAACTGCCTAGGGGGTACCAAGGGAAGCTGGCTGCTGGGGGCTGTAGGTAATCTACACTCCAGGAGCTGGGAGTTGAGGAAACCATTTATACTATCGGAGCTAGAATTTAATTTAATTTAATTTAATTTAATTTAATTTTTTAAAAAGATTTTATTTATTTATTTGACAGAGGGAGACACAGCGAGAGAGGGAACACAAGCAGGGGGAGTGGGAGAGGGAGAAGCAGGCTGCCCGCTGAGCAGGGAGCCTTGATGCGGGGCTCAATGCCAGGACCCTGGCATCATGAACTGAGCCGAAGGCAGATGCTTAACAGCTGAGCCACCCAGGCGCCCCGGGAGCTAGAATTTTAGTGCTGGAAAAGCTGCTCTTTCTGCAGGAGCCAGGTGCTGGATCTGGCCAAGAGAGCACATCAGACCAGGATGCAAACTTCTTCCTACAATCTCTCCAATGCCCTCTACTGACAAAACTTAACATCTAGTCAGGCTAAGGAAAAATATTTAAAGGGCCCAGATTCATTTTCATAGAGCAGGCAGGGAAGAGTAAATTTGGATCTGAAAGGCAACAACTTGCTAAAAAATATGGAGGGAATTTATATACATAAAGTGCACTGGTTTGCCCTCTAAGTAGAAGCTTATGTACATAACTTCTTTCCTTTCCTTTCTTTTCTTTCTTTGCAGTTAAGATCACTGACAGTACTTTTCTGCAATTTCTGTACTTCCTAATTTCCTGAATTCTTATGGCAGCTTTCCCTTACCTTTATTCCCTCAGTCTCTCCAATGTTTTGTAAGGTTCTAATTTCTAGTATTAAGTCTCGTTCAGAATGCCTTGAATGATTTCTGTTTTCCTGAACTAAATCATGACTGACAAATTCATAACTTTACTTTTGTGAATTACTTAGGAACATGGCCAAGAATGTACATTGTTGAGCAGCAACGTTACATTTTAAGTTTTACATGTTTCCCTTAACCTTAGCCTATAAGTTATCTTCTTTCCTGCCTTGGACAACACTTGCCATCTTCTTCTTACGGACTGAGAAAACCAAGACGGTTCACTGAGCTCTTTTAAAATAGTTTATAATTTCCAAAGCATTTCCACATACATATCTCGTTTGCTCCCCAAGACATCCCTGTGACAGGCAGGAAGGCAATAATTCATGTGTCCATCCATCTGTCTGTCCATTCAATAAATACTTACTGAGCACTCCAGATGTGCCAACTCTTATGCTATGTGTTGGGATTATAGAAGTAAAAGATAAAGAGCACTTGCCTCCAGACATGTTCAATCTAAGAGGAAACTAGACAGAGGAGTATAATATGCTGAGTGGTGAGATGTATTCTGGAAGCCTATGTAGAACAAAGAGACTAATTTTGTTTCCATCTTCAACTATAAGTGAATATTTGTAATACAATGGAAAGTCTGTATTTTGGTGCTGATATCTTAATTTTTCCCATGGGTGTTCTTAGACTCCCTCAAGTAAATTTTCAGTGGTGTTTCTAGAGCCCAACTTAGGCAAAGTTGAGCTTAGAGGAAATTGGATTTTATTTATAAAGCTTTTAGGTTGGTTCAAAAAGAGGCAGGAGATCTCATGCAACTCTCACAGTAGCCCTTTAATTTGGGCATTGTGACTCCCCCTTTATATAGTTGGACAAACTGAGGCTCCAGAGAGACTAAATTTGCTCAACTGGACACACAACTAGGACTAAGTATCAAGGTCTGGATTAGAACTTGGCCTGTTTCTACAGGCTTTGAAGACATGTTCACTGATGCAACAGGATCTCTTAAATACTACAGAGCCCCCCCCCCCCTTTTTTTTAGAAGGAAACTTTGAAACTTAGTTTAGGAAAATAAGTGGCAAATGACTTTGGATTTCTGATCTTACTTTTTTGCTTTACATTTTTTCACTTTTCTTTATTTCTGGCATGATTGCTGTTCTTGACTTCTCATCTGTCCATACCAAGATGGTGGAGAAGTTATCCTCTTTTTCAGGTTTGACTCTGTTGAGCTGAGGTGCTTCTTTGTCAGTCTGTGGTATCTGGCCTGGTGGTTGGCTAAACACCTTTCTACCTAGGATCCTCCCTACTACAGACTCTAAAAAGGCCTGAACTTGCCTAGAAATATATACATATAGAAATGAATGTAGAAATGCATGGAGATACTTGGCTATGAGTGTGAAAAAGGAATCGGATGTTAATTAACCTTTGCTGGATTAGGAGAACAGGAAAATGCTTGAAAAGAGAATAAACTGTTGTTAATCTGGTGAAACAGAAGTGGTTATGCTTGGGGTGCCTGGGTGGCTCAGTCATTAAGCGTCTGCCTTTGGCTCAGGTCATGATCCTGGGGTCCTGGGATCGAGCCCCACATCGGGCTCCCTGCTTGGCGGGAAGCCTGCTTCTCCCCCTCCCACTCCCTCTGCTTGTGTTCCCTCTCTCCCTTGTGTCTCTCTCTCTCCGTCAAATAAATAAATAAAATCTTAAAAAAAAAAAAGAAGTGGTTATGCTTTCTGAACTAGACCTTTTCCTTGGTGTCAAGTAGCTACTGAATGCATTCCTTTTCAAAAAAGTTGCTAAGGCAAGACAAGAACCCTCCCTTTTGCCCACTGCTCACTGAATATGAAGTGTGCAGAACGGAATTTTGCCTAATCAGCCTTGCTTTCTAAGCTTTCATACAATCAGTAATGTTGGCTTCTTCTGAGACCTCATTTTAATCTTCATGGATTTTTGAAAACTGAAGCTTTGCCCAGACTAAGACAAGCAACCCTACCCTTTCAAACAATAATTTATTTCTTATTTTGGGCTGACTATTTCCAAACATAGACCACTTTCTGTACAGCTTGTCCTCATATAAAGAGATTATAATTCTCTCATAGATGGTTTTACATGAAAATGGCCATATGTTATAGTTTTAGAAAAAAATATTTTGAACAGTGAGATGAGAATGGGTTATATCCAAGTCCTGTTGCAGTCTGAGAATTCTAGTTTTAAAGATTTTATTTATTTATTTAACAGAGAGAGAGAGAGAGAGAGGGAGGGAGAGAGGGAACACAAGCAGGGGGAGTGGGAGAGGGAGAGGCAGGCTTCCTGCGGAGCAGGGAGCCCGATGTGGGGCTCCATCCCAGGACCCTGGGATCATGACCTGAGCCAAAGGCAGACGTTTAACAACTGAGCACCCAGACGCCCCAGAATTCTAGTTTTAAAATATAACTTTTAGAGGCAGTGTATCAGAGTGGCTAAAAGTGTGGGCTCTTGTTAAAAAAACTAGAGTTTGAATCTCATTTTTGTTAATTATTTTTTATTAGTCTTTACTAAGCTATTTTTCCTCCCTAGGCTCAATTTTATTATCTGAAAAGAGATGTGACTGGTATCTCCTGTTGGTCTTTTTGATCTATGTTTTATCTTGAGGTAAAAATTATTTCACAGATTAAATGGCTTTCAGCACCTTTCCTCCTCCCTGTGAAAAGTTTCTTGGTTAGTTCCTATTTGCCTTTCTAGATGGACTCTTCATTCATCTCCTCCCTGCTGTGCGCTGTAGAGCTGACCCTGAAGCACTTTAAGAACTTGGGGCTTCGGTTAGGTTCAGCCAATCGGAAGCATCAGGGAGATTTGCAGGGTGGAATGGAGTGAGGTCAGGATATTTATTCTGCTCTTCTCTCTGGATTCTGATAACTGCTTTCTTCCCTTGCTTCTTTAGGGGTGGTGAACGTAAATGTCTCCAGCTAATCTAGGCTATTAAACTTGGTTTCCATTAAACCTACCTCCATCTTTATAACTAGAGCCTTTGTTAAGCTCTCCTCAATTATCCCATTTGAGATGCTGTCAGCTTCCTGCTGGAGGACTGACTAATACAAGGCTGTCTCCCTGCAGTTCCTTAAGGACCCTTAGGAATACATTCTTAATTCTGGATGTCAGTCCTGCTTGGTATTGCTTGCTCAGTGAGCCAGTTTTGACTGTTGTTGCTGCCACCAGGTATTGCTGCTGAAACAGGGGAAGGCTGGTGGCCCTGTGCCTTCCTTTTAGTTTACTCCCTGATGATCTAGGATGAATTGCATCTAATCCCTTTCTGGTTCCTCCTCACCTAGAGCCTGGTGTGATTCTAGTCATTGCCTGTGGTGCAGTCACCTCCACATAGGCCTTTAGCCCTGGGAAGGAAAACATAAATGCCACCTGGGGACAAGGCTAATTGTAGTCATTCTACCTGTGTTGGTCTTTGACCCTTGGATGTCAAGTGTGAATGATGCAGACTTGATTCTACTATAGTTACTCAACTTGTAGAGTTCTCTTTCTCTCTTTCTCTCTTACATACAGCCATTTCCCCCAACATAGGCCTACGGGGGGGGGGTGGGAGAGGGAGCAAATGGCCTTTTCATCTCTAACACCTGTTTTGTGTGGAACCAGCCCATTCTCTACCAGGAATTCTTTACATGTTCCATGGAGTCTATGGATAGAACTGTGATTTAGTACAATTGATTTCCTTTATTTTATGCATTTAAAAACATAACTCTAAGAAGGTATTTGTAGACTTCACAAGACTGCCAAAAGGGGCCATGGCATAAGAAAGTTAACCTGCTACCTAGTAGGCTGCATTTCCGCTCAGGAGCAACACATCTTTTTGGGGATATGACAATGGTATGTTAATACTCACTTTGCAGGACGGTTCAGTGAGATGATAAATGGAAAGCACTTGGTTTCCACTTGTTTACTGTGGCCAGGTACTGTGCTATTATCATCTGGTGTCATCAAAATCATAAATACCTTACATTTCCCACATTATTCAAAGCAATAATCTTCAAATGTCAGAAAATGGGGACATTCTCCTTCTCCATTTTCCCAATTTTTTTTTTCACACTGATATATACTAGCTAGGGCATTTCTCTGTTTCCAGGAGTGGGTGATATATAGGTTTTCTCTCCTCCCGTTTTTCAATCCCAACATTTAATCCCAACATATAATCTACAACCTCCATCCCTGCCCCACCTTCCAAGTCTCAAAAACATGTCTGCCAGAAACCAAATTAATAAGACACCTGTCCATGGTAGTGAGTGTCCATGTTAATCTTGCTGTCATTCACTGGTGCCCGCTTTCTCCTAGGCACTCTGCTTATATGAGGTGACACACCTGATTTGGGTTTCATGATTACACTATTTTATCCATGTGAATTAAGCTGCCACAGACTGTCCTATATTTTCAGTTTGTTATTTCAAGCCAGAATGATATTCTAAAAAGTTGGTGAAATATACTAAGAAGAATATTAATCAGTAGTTTAGGAGAGATGATGATTAGTTAATAAAAGAGGAAGACAAAGGAGAGGAGAGGAAATTGATTTCAATCTGAAGTAGACAAGGGATAGAAAAACACATTTTGAACCTTGTGTATGTTCATTTCTGATTAGAATTTTTAATGTTTTTATAGTGATTATTTTGTTCAGTTTTATTTCCTAGAAGTTAATGGGTAGATTGAATGATGTAATTTGAACCAAGGAAATGGAAAAATGAGTATTGTTTGGACAGTTGATGTGTAAGAACCTGATTTTTGTTGTTCTAAACTTTGTCTGAAGCACATTTTTACAACTGAATAAGGTACCTGTGGGAATTGATGTGTTTTGTCCTTAGAGCAAAGCCTTTTTATTTGTATAGGAATTAGCATTTATGCTCCTTTGTGTAAGACTTTAGTTTGGACCCATTACCTTAATATTGACCTCAGAATCTGTCATGCTGGAATCTCCAGTAGCTTTTACATGAGGAATGTTGGGCTTAATGAGCTTTTAACAAAACTGGCAGCATTTGGAGATGAAGAAGTATCCCTTGGCCCTTTGAAATTTTCCCCAGAAGTCCTGGGCAGCACTGAGTTTACCCATTTCTTACCACTCAAAGCATTTCCAGCCTGCAATAACATTTTTCATGCTTTGTTTTGAGCTCTAAAGTATAGTGACTTTGGAATTAACAAACTTGGATTCAAATGCTGGTTCTGTCATTTAGTAGCTGTGTGATCCTAAGAGGTTTACTTAACCTTCTTGGGCTTTGGTTTACTCATTTACAATAAGACGATAATAATGGCAACCTTGGAGCCTTGTTTTATTTAACATATAGTGTTGTATTCATTTCAGGTGTACAGTAGAGTGATTCAACAATTCCATATCTTAGTGCGCATCATGATAAGTGTGCTCTTAATCCCCTTCACCTATTTCACCCATCCCCCACCCACCCACCTCCCCTCTGGGAACCATCTGTTTGTTCTCTATGGTAGAGTCGGCTTTTGGTTTGCCTCTTTTCTTCCCCTTTGCTTATCTGTTTTGTTTCTTAAATTCCACATATGAGTGAAATTATATTGTATTTTGTCTTTGACTGACTTATTTTGCTTAGCATAATACTCTCTAGCTCCATCCATGTTGTTGCAAATGGAAAGATTTCATTCCTTTTTATGGTTGAGTAATATATGTGTATATATGCCATGTCTTCTTTATCCATTCATCAATCAGTGGACACTTGGGCTGCTTCTATAGTTTGGTTATTGTAAATAATGCTGCAAAAACATAGGAGTGCATGTATCCCTTTGATTTAGAATTTTTGTATTCTTTGGGTAAATACTCGGTAGTGCAGTTACTGGATCGTATGATAGTTCTATTTTTAATTGTTTGAGGAACTTTCCACAGTGGCTGTACCAGTTTGTATTCCCACCAACAGTGCATAAAGGTTCCTATTTTTCCATATCCTTGCCAACACTTGTTTCCTGTGTTTTTGATTTTAACCATTCTGACAGGTATGAGGTGATATCTCATTGTGGTTTTGATTTGCATTCCCCTGATGATGAGTGATGTTGAGCATCTTTTCATGTGTTATTGGCCATCTGTATGTTTTTGGCGAAAAGTCTATTAATGTCTTCTGTCCATTTTTAAATTGGATTATTTGGTTTTTGGGTGTTGGGTTGTATAAGTTCTTTATATATTTTGGATACTAACCCTTTATTGGGTATGTCATTTGCAAATATCTTCTCCCATTCAATAGATTGCCGTTTGGTTTTGTTGATTGTTTCGTTTGCTGTGCAGAAGCTTTTTATTTTGATGTAGTCCCAATAGTTCATTTTTGCTTTTGTTTCTCTTGCCTCAGGAGACATATCTAGAAAGATGTTGTTATGGTTGATATCAGAGAAATTACTCCCTGTGTTCTCTTTTAGGATTTTTATGATTTCAGTTCTCATATTTGGTCCTTAATCGTTTTTGAGTTTGTTTTTGTGTATGGTGTAAGAAAGAATACATTCTTTTGTATGTAGCTGTCCAGTTTTCCCAACACCATTTGTTGAATAGACTGTTTTTTTCCCCTTGCATGTTCTTGACTCCTTTGTTGAAGATTAATTGACCATATAATTGTGGGTTTATTCCTGGGCTTTTTATTCTGTACTACTGATCTATTTTTGTGCCAGTACCATAGTATTTTAATTACTAGAGCTTTGTAGTATAACTTGAAGTCTGCAATTGTGATACTTCCAGGGTTTTTTTTTTTTTTTTTCAAGACTGTTTTGGCTATATGGGGTCTGTTGTGCTTCCATACAAATTTTAGGATTGTTTGTTCCAGTTCTGTGAAAAAAGTTCCTTGTATTTTGATAAGGATTGCATTAAATGTGTAGATTGCTTTGGGTAATATAGACATTTTAACCATATTTTTCTTCCTATCTATGGGCATGGAATTTCTTTCTATTTCTTTGTGTCATCTTAAATTTTTTTTTAATCAGTGTTTTATAGTTTTCAGAGTACAGGTCTTTTACCTATTTGCTTAAGCTTGAAGTCTTGTTTTAAAGATTAGAATTAATGGAAGCCAAGCTCCTTGTATGATGCCTGGAGCAGAGTTTGCACGGTAGAAATCATTAGGATTATCTTTATTTTCTATTTCTCTACAATTTTTTTCAAAATTTTTTCTTCCATTTCACATTTTTATTTAAATTCTAGTTAGTCAATACATAGTGTAATATTGGTTTCAGGAGTAGAATTTAGTGATTCATCGCTTACATATAACATCTAGTGCTCATCATAACAGGTGCCCTTCTTAATACCCTCCACTCATTTAGCCCATCCCCCATCATTTTCCCTCCATCAACCCTCAGTTCTCTATCATTAAGAGTCTCTTATGGTTTGTTTTCCTCTCTCTTTTTTCCCCCCTTCCCATATGTTGATCTGTTTTGTTTCTTAAATTCTACATATGAGTGAAATCATATGGTATTTGTTTTTCTTTGACTGACTTATTTCACTTAGCATAATACCCTCTAGTTCCATCCATGTTGCAAATGGCAAGATTCCATTTTTTTGGTGGCTGAGTAATATTCCATTGTATATATGTGCCACATCTTCTTTATCCATTCATCAGTTGATGGGTATTTAGGCTCTTTTCATAATTTGATTATTGTTGATAATGCTGCTATAAATGTTGGGGTACATGTACCCCTTCAAATCTATATTTTTGTATCCTTTGGGTAAATACCTAGTAGTGCAATTGCTGGGTTGTAGGGTAGTTCTATTTTTAACTTTTTGTGGAAACTCCATACTGTTTTCCAGAGTGGCTGTACTAGTTTGCATTCCCACCAACAGTGTAAGAGGGTCCCCTTTTCTCTGCATTGTTACCAACATCTGTTGTTTCCTGTGTGGTTAATTTTAGCCATTCTGACAGGTGTGAGGTGATATTTTCAAAATTTTCTCAATGTGTTCTGTCTCTAAAAAGAAAAGAAAAACTACTTTCTCTAAAAGAAAAAGAAAAGACCAGAATCTGGGTACACATTTGGCACAGAATGAAAATTGTTGAGTTAGGTTGGGTGAGTCCCTTCCACTCACAGGTGATTTCCACCATCCCATCTAATGTCAACTCTTAAGAGTCTCTGAATTACCCCTATGGTCAAATCATGCTGCTTTGGGGAGAGAAAATGGTATGTGTACCCCTCTTTATGGATGAGGTCTGTCTGCAGGTGTCTATGTGAGAGATGGTAGGGCAGCCATGGTCAGGTGGGGTTGTCTTTCAGAAGAGTGACTCCTCCTGGACACTGTTCTCTGTTGCTTCTGATTCTATTCCTGAACATGACCTGAGGAGGCTGCGGGGAGAGGCCAGGAAGGGGTCCCCAGGGGCTCTTTTTCTGATTAGTGAACAGGGTTCATGAAGGGAGTAGAATCTTGAACTGTCTGTTATGAGATGATGGTTTGAAATAAAAAAGAATGAAAACAGCATTGGTGAAGATGTGGAGAAATAGACTCTTTAATACCCTGCATATAGAAATGTACTTAATGATGACCTTTTCTGGAGCTCAGCTTTGTATTAATATGTACATCCCTTTCAGCCCAGCATTCCGCCTTTAGAAAGTTCTCCTAAGTAAGTTTTTAAACAAGTGCAGAAAGATACAAAGATATATGTAAATACATATCTATGTTTACAGTAATAGAAGAATGGAAACAAACTAAATTTTTAACAAGCATAGATTACTCAATATATTATAGTTGGCTCATTATAATAGGATACTGGACAACATTTAAATGTTATTGCACATCTGTATTTATTGACATGTAAAGAAATTAATGATATAGTTTTAGCAGTTAACAAATATTTAGCCATGTACTCAGGAAAGTGAAAATAATGCAACATTTAAAAAAATAATTCAGGGCGCCTGGGTGGCTCAGTTGGTTAAGCGACTGCCTTCAGCTCAGGTCATGATCCTGGAGTCCCGGGATCGAGTCCCGCATCGGGCTCCCTGCTCAGCAGGGAGTCTGCTTCTCTCTCTGACCCTCTTCCCTCTTGTGTTCTCTATCTCTCATTCTCTCCCTCTCAAATAAATAAGTAAAATCTTTAAAAAAAATAAATAAAAAAATAATTCAACTTTATCTCAACTTTGAGCAACTGTCTCACCAAACTTGAGATTCACCATTTTTTTTTTCTTCAAACACTGAAGTGTTTTCTTGGCCATTTCAGATGTAAAGGTGGTAAATTCAGAGCTCCTTTTCTTACCCCTTCCCAGCCCCTTTTTCCTTATGTTAGTATCTACATATTAGATGCTTGGTCAGTGGCAATTTTGTTTCCTTCTTCATCTGTGGACTTGTGAAACTAAGAAACAAGGACACATTGTTTAGGAATGCATAAGTGGTAAAAATATGAGGAGAAACACAGAAATTCTGAATGGTAGACCCTAGCTGGTAGACCCTTATCAGGGGAGGGATGGGAGCAGAAAGGAGGGTCATTGAATTAGGGTGGTACACACAGAGTATCATTAACTTATATATTTTTTTAGCTGGGTTTTGGGTATAAAAGGGTTCATTTTATTATTAATTTTTACAGAAACCAGGTTTCAGGGAGTTCAGCAATGGACACGAATGGAGATTGTGATCCTAAATCACTTTTTCAAGAGAAACAAATCAGTAGCTGAGGGGCCCAAGGTCAAGGGAAGGTTGTCTTGTAACAGAGGGGGAATGACTCAACACTGGAAAGAAGCCATTGGAAATAGGGCCTGAAGGTAAGAATTGGTGCGAGGTAACTTTGGGAATGGAATCTGGCAGGCTGCTGGAAGAGCCAGCTTTGGAAAGCAGTAGACATTTGCTGTGTGTGGAGATGCTGTCTTTAGTGCTATGGAGGATTTGGAGGAAACCAATGCAAATCCCAAACACAAAAATTCCTAATTTTTATAGTCAAATTTATCAAATTTATCCAATATAATTAGCAGATTTTGTGTCTTATTTAAGAAATCTTTCTGTATCTGAAGTTGTAAGTTTATTTTTCTATATTGTCTTCTATATGTTTTATAGTGTTGCTTTTATCACTGAAGTCTTTAATTGAACTAGAATTGATTTTTGTGTACATTGTGAGGTAGTGACCCAATTTCATTTTATTTGAATTTATTTCCAGCAACATTTATTAAAATAATTCATTCTTTACCCACTGACCTGCACATGTCTATTTGTAGTCTTCCTTCTGTTCCATTGGTTTATTGGTCCAACCTGTTCCACCAGGGCTAAAGGCCATACACATTTTATATTACACTGACTTTAGGTAATATATATTTGCTATTATAAGCTCTCATTAATTTGAACAGTTTAGAAGTAGATGGAAGTCAAATTTTATTGGATGATTTTGTATGCTTTTTATGCCTCTATTGAGACAAGCATATGGTTTTTCTTCTTTTATATTATAGCATGGCAAGTTCTGTTAATTTGATTTTCTAATGTTAAACCGATTTTGCATTCTGGGATATATTTAATTTGGTCATTGTAAATTATCTTTCTTGTACACTGTTGAATTTGAATTATTAATATTTCATGCAGGATTTTAGTATCTATTTTGACAATATTCCCTTTTTTTGGTCCTTATCAGATTTCTGTATCAAGGATACACAAATCTCTGAAAAATGGGTTGTGGAGAATTCCCTTTTTCTCCTTTCTCCAGTAATTTACATAAGATTTCAATGATCTGTTCCTTAAACATAAGAATTTGTCTGATATTTTCTTCATAGGAAATTTAAAAAAATAGGCTTATTGGGGATCTTCTAGGGTTCCTAGTTCTTACCAAAACTAACCCACCCTCTGTTTAGAGGTCCTATATTTTATGTCTGTTATTTTGGTGGCTCTCACTTATATTTTAACATGCCTATTTAATAAAGTTTAAAGTTTATACATATTTTTGTCTTCCTGCCTAACAGTACATTGACCATAAAATATTATACTTCTGACCATCCTCTCTTATTTTATGTTACTGTTTTTTGGTATTTTAGTTCTATCCTGACTTTCCTCCCATTACTTATTATTGTTTTTCCCTCCCTCCCTCCCTCTCTCTCTTTCTTTAATTTTTAATATTTTTCAAAATTTAAATTCAATTAATTAACATATATTGTATTGGTTTCAGAGGTACAGGTCAGTGATTCATCAGTCTTATATAATACCCAGTGCTCATTACATCACATGCCCTCCTTAATGTCCAGTTACCCCATCCCTCCATCTCCACCCCTCCAGCAACCCTGTTTGTTTCCTATGATTAAGAGTCTCCCTCTCTGGTTTCGTCGTTTTATTCTTTCCTCTCGTCCCCTGTGATCCTCTGTTTTGTTTCTTAAATCCACATATGAGTGAGATCATATGATAATTGTCTTTCTCTGATTGACTTATTTCACTTAGCATAATACCCTCTAGTTCCATACATGTCATTGCAAATGGCACGATTTCATTTTTTTAATGGCTGCATAATATTCCATTGTGTATATATACCACATCTTCTTTATCCATTCAACTATTGATGGACATCTGGGCTCTTTCCATAGTTAGGCTATTGTGGACATTGCTGCTATAAACATTGGGGTGCAGGTGGTACACAAAGATACAACAGTAGTTGTATCTTTGTGGTAAATACCCAGTAGTGCAATTGCTAGGTCATGGGGTAGCTCTATTTTCAACTTTTTGAAGAACCTCCATACTGTTTTCCAGAGTGGCTGCACCAGCTTGCATTCCCACCAACAGTGTAGGAGGGTTCCCCTTTCTCTGAATCCTCGCCAACATCTGTCATTTCCTGACTTGTTAACTTTAGCCGTTCTGACTGGTGTGAGGTGGTATCTCATTGAGGTTTTGATTTGTAGTTCCCTGATGTTGAGCATTTTATGTGTCTGTTGGCCATTTGGATGTCTTCTTTGGAGAAATGTCTGTTCATGTCTTCTGCCCGTTTCTTGATTGGATTATTTGTTCTTTTGGTGTTGTATTCCATCAGTTCTTTATAGATTTTGGATACTAGCCCTTTATCTGGTAAGTCATTTGCAAATATCTTCTCTCATTCTGTCAGTTGTATTTTGGTTTTATTTATTTATTTATTTATTTATTTATTTATTTATTTAAAAAGGTCTTATTTATTTATTTGACAGAAAGAGACACAACGAGAGTGAGAAGACAAGCAGAGGGAGCGGGAGAGGGAGAAGCAGGCTTCCCGCGGAGCAGGGAGCCTGATGCTGGACTCGATCCCAGGACCCCAGGATCACGACCCAAGCCGAAGGCAGACGCTCAACCAACCAAGCCACCCAGGCGCCCCTGGTTTTATTAACTGTTTCCTTTGCTGTGCAAAAGCTTTTTATCTTGATGAAGTCCCAATAGTTAATTTTTGCTTGTTTCCCTTGCCTTTGGAGATGTAGATGTGTCTAGCAAGAAGTGGCTGCAGCTGAGGTCACAGAGGTTGCTGCCTATGTTCTCCTCCAGGATTTTGATGGGTTCCTGTCTCACATTTAAGTCTTTCATCCATTTTGAGTCTATTTTTGTGTACGGTGTAAGGATATGGTCGAGTTTCATTCTTCTGCATGTGGCTGTCCAATTTTCCCAACGCCATTTGTTAGAGTCTGTATTTTTTCCATTGGGTATTCTTCCCTCCTTTGTCGAAGATTAGTTGACCATAGAGTGGAGGGTCCATTTTTGGGTTCTCTTTTCTGTTCCATTGATCTATGTGTCTGTTTTTGTGCCAGTACCATACTGTCTTGATGATTACAGCTTTGTAATAGAGATTGAAGTCTGGAATTGTGATGCCACCAGTTTTAGTTTTCTTTCTCAACATTCCTTTGGCTATTTGGGGTCTTTTCTGGTTCCATACAGATTTTAGGACTTCTTGTTCTAGCTCTGTGAAAAAAGTTGATGATACTTTGATAGGGATAACATTGAATGTGTAGATTGTTCTAGGTAGCATAGACATTTTAACCATATTTGTTCTTCTAATCCATGAGCATGGAAAGTTTTTCCATTTCTTTGTGTCTTCCTCAATTTCTTTCATGAGTGTGCTATAGTTTTCTGAGTACAGATCCTTTGCCTCTTTGGTTAGGTTTTTTCCTAGGAATCTTCTGGTTTTGGGTACATTATAAATGGGATCAACTTCTTAATTTTTCTTTCGTCTCATTGTTAGTGTATAGAAATGCAACTGATTTCTGTGCTTTGATTTTATATCCTGCCATGTTGCTGAATTCCTGTATGAGTTCTAGCAATTTTGGGGTAGGGTCTTTTGGGTTTTCCACAGAGTATCAAGTCATCTGCAAAGAGTGAGAGTTTGACTTCTTTGCTGATTCAGATGCCTTTTATTTCTTTCTGTTGTCCGATTGCTGAGACTAGGACTTCTGTACTGTGTTGAACAGCACTGGTGATAGTGGACATCCCTGCTATGTCCCTGACTTTAGGGGAAAAGCTCTCAGTTTTTTCCCATTGAGAACGATATCACTGTGGGCTTTTTGTATATGGCTTTTATGATATTGAGGTATGTTCCCTCTATCCCTACACTGTGAAGTTTTAATCAAGAAGGGATACTGTACTTGTGTGGGGGCCTGCTGGAAAACTTGGTGGAGGAGTAGGGGACCCTATTCCAACTGGTCCCTGGAATGGAGCTGGATATCTACCAGACCACTCTGAACACCCATGAAATCAGCCTGAGATGTAAGAAGATAGATCTGGATCTCCACAAACAGAATACCACAGGCACTTGGTTCCGAGGTATGAAGCAGGGAGCCGTGATTCTGCTGGCAGATATTGGAGGATAAATGGAAGGGGGAGGGAGCCTGCTTGTGGGGATCCTACACCGCCAGTGAGCGATAGCCTCCTGCGCTGGGGACTGGGCACAGACTTGCAGACCGGTAGCAGCGGGAAAAGGACTTTAGGGCAGCACCCCCAGACTGAAATCCTGAGTGGTGGGGCCGTGCATGTGAACTGGGGGTGGCTGGCAGTTTTAGAAGCACAAAGGGCAGAGACGTGCCCGACCAGGAGGCGAGGACTGGGAGCGCTGCAGAGGAGCACACAGCCCAGGACGCTGCAGTTTATAGCAGCACAGAGAGAAACGGAGATAGTGTGGCCTGGAGAGCTCACTGAAGAACAGACTGCAATCTCTCTGCTCTGAGGCAGAGGGTTGGAAGTGGTCTCTTCTGCTCTCTCGGAAGAGATGCGGAAAGCCTCCAGGGAAAGCCACCAGAGAACAAAAGCCCCCCAAAACCGGTTTTCACTGAGCCCATACCCTGCCACAGGGGGCAGGGCAACTCTGCCCAAACAGGGTTGCCCGAGTAACAGTGCGGCAGGCCCCTCCCCCAGAAGACAGGCTGGAAAAACAAGAGGCCAGCAACCCTAAGGTCCCTAGAAAACAGGTGCATCTTGCTTGGGTTGTGGTCAATAATTTGGACTCTATACATTCCCACCCCTCAACAGAATGACTAGGAGGAGGAACCCCCAAAATAGGAAAGACTCAGAGAGTATGATTTATGCCACAGATTTACAAATGGATTCAGATATAACCAAGATGTCAGAGATGGAATTCAGGCTAGCAATTGTGAAGACAATAGCTAGAATGGAGAAATCAATTAATGGCAACATAGAGTCTCTAAGGGCAGAAATGAAAGCTGAATTGGCAGAATTTAAAAATGCTATCAATGAGATCCAATCTAATCTAGATAATCTAACAGCTAGGGTAAGCAAGGCAGAAGAATGAATTAGTGACCTGGAAGACCATTTAATAGATAAAAAGGGAAAAGAGGAGGCCAGGGAAAAACAACTCAGAGTTCATGAAAATAGAATCAGAGAAATAAGTGACACCATGAAATGTTCAAATGTCAGGATTATTAGAATCCCTGAGGGGGTGGAGAGAGAGAGAGGACTAGAAGATATATTTGGGCAAATCATAGCTGAGAACTTCCCTAATCTGGGGAATGAAACAAACATTCGTGTCCTAGAGGCAGAGAGAACTCCTCCCAAGATCAAGGAAAACAGGCCAACACCCCGGCATGTAATAGTAAAACTCGCAAATCTTAGAACCAAGGAAACCATCTTAAGGGCAGTTAGGGGGAAGAGATTCCTTATGTACAGAGGGAGGAACATCAGAGTAACGTCAGACCTATCCACAGAGACCTGGCAAGCCAGAAAGGCCTGGCAAGACATATTCAGGGTACTAAACGAGAAGAACATGCAGCCAAGAATACTTTATCCAGCAAGGCTGTCATTTAGAATGGATGGAGAGATGCAGAGCTTCCAAGACTGGCGGAAACTGAAATATTATGTGACTACTAAGGTGGCCCTGCAAGAAATAGTAAGGGGGGGTTCTATAAAAGGAGAAAGACCCCAAGAGTGATACAGAAAAGAAATTTTACAGGGACAATCTATAAAAACAAGGTCTTCACAGGCAACATGATGAAATAAATTCATATCTTTCAATAATCACTCTCAATGTGAATGGCCTAAATGCTCCCATAAAAAGGCACAGGGTTGCAGATTGGATAAAAAAAAGACAGGACCCATCCTTATGCTGTCTATAAGAGACTCATTTTGAACCTAAAGATACATTCAGACTGAAAGTGAAGGGATGGAGACCCATCTTCCATGCCAATGGACCTCAAAAGAAAGCTGGGGTAGCAATTCTTATATCAGACAAATTAGATTTTAAACTAAAGAACTGTAGTTAGAGACACAGAAGGACACTATATCATTCTTAAAGGGTCTATCCAACAAGAAGATCTAACAATTGTAAATATTTACGCCCCCAACATGGGAGCAGCCATCTACATAAGCCAACTGTTAACCAAAATAAAGAGTCATATTGATAATAATACGTTAATTGTAGGCGACCTCAATACTCCATTCTTAGCAATAGACAGATCATCTAAGCAGAAAATCAATAAAGAAGCAAGAGCTTTGAATGACACACCGGACCAGATGGACCTCACAGATATCTACAGAACATTCTACCCTAAAACAACAGAATACTCATTCTTCTCGAGGGCACATGGAACTTTCTCCAGAATACACCACATACTGGGTCACAAATCAGGTCTCAACCGATACCAAAAGATTGAGATTATTCCCTGCATATTCTCACACCATAATGCTTTAAAACTGGAACTCAATCACAAGAAAAAATTTGGCAGAAATTCAAACACCTGGGTCAATCAGGAAATCAAAGAAGAACTTAAACAATTCATGGAAACCAATGAGAATGAAAACACATCGGTCTAAAACCTATGGGATACTGCAAAGGCAGTCCTAAGGGTGATATACATAGCCATCCAAGCCTCACTCAAAAAAATATAAAAATCCCAAATTCACCAACTAACTCTACACCTTAAAGAACTAGAGATAAAGCAACAAACGATGCTTAAGCCACGCATTAGAAGAGAAATAATTAAGATTAGAGCAGAGATCAATGAATTAGAAACCAGAAACACAGTAGATCAGATCAACAAAACTAGAAGCTAGTTCTTTGAAAGAATTAATAAGATCAATAAACCACTGGCCAGTCTTATCCAAAAGAAAAGAGAAAGGACCCAAATTAATAAAATTATGAATGAAAGGGGAGAGATCATGACTAATACCAAGGAAATAGAAACAATTATTAGAAATTATTATCAACAACTATATGCCAATAAGATGAACAACCTGGATGAAATGGATGCCTTCCTGGAAACCTATAAACACCCAAGACTGAAACAGGAAGAAATTGACAACCTGAATAGGCAATAACCAGTAATGAGATTGAAGCAGTGATCAAAAACCTCCCAAAAAACAAGAGTCCAGGGCCTGATCGATTCCCTGGAGAATTCCAGCAAACATTCAAAGAAGAAATAATACCTATTCTCCTGAGGCTGTTTCAAAAAATAGAAACAGAAGGAAAGCTTCCAGACTCATTCTATGAGGCCAGCATTGCCTTAATCCCCAAACCAGGCAAAGACCCCATCAAAAAGGAGAATTTCAGACCAATAACCCTGATGAATATGGATTCCACAATCCTCAACAAAATCCTAGCTAATAGGATCCAACAATACATTAAAAGGATCATCCTCCATGATCAAGTGGGATTTGTTCCCAGGATGCAAGGGTGGTTCAACATCCACAAATCAATCAATGTGATAGAACACATTAATAAGAGGAGAGAGAAGAACCATATAGTCCTCTCAACTGATGCAGAAAAAGCATTTGACAAAATACAGCATCCTTTCCTGATTAAACTCTTCAGAGTGTAGGGATAGAGGGAATATTCCTCAAGTTCATAAAATCCATCTATGAAAAACTTACAGCGAATATCATCCTCAATGGGGAAAGGCTCTAGATCAGGAACATGTCAAGGATGCCCACTCTCGCCACTGTTGTTCAACATAGTACTTAAAGTCCTAGCAACAGCAATCAGACAACAAAAAGAAATAAAAGGTATTCAAATTGGCAAAGAAGTCAAACTCTCTCTTTTCACAGGTGACATGATACTTTATGTGGAAAACCCAAAAGACTCCACCCCCAAATTACTAGAACTCATACAGCAATTCAGTAATGTGGCAGGTTACAAAATCAATGCACAGAAATCATTTGCTTTCTTATACACTAACAATGCAACTGTAGAAAGAGAAATCAGAGAAATGATTCCATTTACAATAGCACCAAAAACCATAAGATACCTCGGAATAAACCTAACCAAAGAGGTAAAGGATCTATACTCTAGGAACTACAGAACACTCATGAAAGAAATTGAAGAAGACACAAAAAGATGGAAAAACATTCCATGCTTATGGATCAGAAGAATAAACATTGTTAAAATGTCTATGTTACCCAGAGCAATCTATACCTCACTGCCATCCCCATCAAAATTCCAATGATATTTTTCAAAATGCTGGAACAAACAATTCTAAAATTTGTATGGAATCAGAAAAGACCCCGAATCGCCAAGGAAATGTTGAAAAAGAAGACAAAGCTGGGGGCACCACGTTGACTGATTTCAAGCTATATTACAAAGCAGTGATCAGGAAGACAGCATGGTACTGGCACAAAAACAGACATATAGACCAATGGAACAGAATAGAGAGCCCAGATATGGACCCTCAACTCTATGGTGAAATAATCTTCAACAAAGCAGGAAAAAATATGCAGTGAAAAAAAGACAGTCTCTTAAATAAATGGTGCTGGGAAAATTGGACAACCACATGCAGAAGAATAAAACTCGACCATTCTCTAACACCATACACAAAGATAAACTCAATATGGATGAAAGACCTCAATATGAGACAGGAACCCATCAAAATCCTGGAGGAGAACATAGGCAGTAACCTCTTCAACATCAGCCACAGCAACTTCTTTCAAGATACATCTCCAAAGTCTAGTGAAACAAAAGTGAAAATGAGGACTTCATCAAGATAAAAACCTTCTGCACAGCAAAGGAAACAGTCAACAAAATAAAGAGGCAACCCACAGAATGGGAGAAGATATTTGCAAATGACACTACTGATAAAGGGCTGGTATCCAAGATCTATAAAGAACTTCTCAAACTCAACACCCAAAAAACAAGTAATCACGTCAAAAAATTGGCGGAAGACATGAACAGACACTTCTCTGAAGAAGACATACAAATGGCTAACAGACACATGAAAAACTGTTCATCATCATTAGCCATCAGGGAAATTCAAATCAAAACCACATTGAGATACCACTTTATACCAGTTAGAATGGCAAAAATTGACAAGACAAGAAACAACAAATGTTGGAGAGGTTGTGGAGAAAGGGGAACCCTCTTACACTGTTGGTGGGAATGCAAGTTGGTACAGCCACTTTGGAAAACAGTGTAGAGGTTCCTCAAGAAATTAAAAATAGAGCTACCCTATGACCCAGCAATTGCACTCCTGCGTATTTACCCCAAAGACAAAGATGTAGTGAAAAGAAGGGCCATGTGCACCCCAATGTTCAAAGCAGCAATGTCTGCAATAACCAAACTGTGGAAAGAGCCAAGATGCCCTTCAACAGATGAATGGATAAAGAAGATGTTGTCCATATATACAATGGAATATTACTCAACCATCAGAAAGGATGACTACCCAACTTTTACATCAACATGGATGGGACTGGAGGAGATGATGCTAAGTGAAATAAGTCAAGCAGAGAAAGTCAATTACCATATGGTTTCACTTATTTGTGGAACATCAGGAATAGTGTGGAGGACATTAGGAGAAGGAAGGGAAAAATGAAGGGGGGGAATCGGAAGGAGAGATGAACCATGAGAGACTGTGGACTCTGAGAGACAAACTGAGGGTTCTAGAGGGGGGTGGGGGGATGGGTTAGTCCCGAGATGGGTATTAAGGAGGGCACGTACTGCATGGAAGAGTGGGGGTTGTACGAAAACAATGAATTGTGGATCACTGCATTGAAAACTGGTGGTGTATTGTATGGTGACTAACATAACATAATAAAATAAAATAAAAAAAATAAATAAAATGGCAATAATGACCCCAGAGAAATATACACTTAAACAAATCAGAAGAGACCCAAAACTGGAAAAAAAAATTTAAAAAAGAAAAAAAAAGAGAATATAATCAGACAGGTGAACAGAATAGAGCAATACACAGGATTCTGTGTGTATTTTTTCTGTTTTTTAAAAAACTGGATCCCATAATTATAAAGAAAGAAAAACGTATATATGTACAAAAATAAAATTAAATACAATGAAAGGCTAGAATGTAACTGTAAAAATGAATATTAAAAGACAACAAAAGAGAAAAAGACAACAACAACAAAAAAGGAAGGCATATAAACAGCTGAACAGAGCAGAGAAATACACTATTTCCTGAGTGTGTTTTGGTCAGTTTGTGAAACTACATCTCAAAACTGTAAAGAAAGATAAACTTATATATACAAGAAACATTAAATACATTGAAAGGAAAATGTAACTGTAAAATGAAAATTAAAAAAGACTTTAACAAAACAAAAAAGCAAAACAAAAAAAACAAAAAGGAAGAAAAAACAAAAAAGAGAATATGATCATACAGATTAATAGAACAGAGCCATATCCTAGATTTGGGGTGTATTTTGGTCTGTTAGAAGAAACTGCATCCCAAAATTGTAAAGAAAGAAAAACTTATATATATATATATATATATATATATATATATATACAAAAAATTAAATACAGTGAAGGGATAGAATGTAACTGTAAAAATGAAAATTAAAAATGATTTTAAAAAAGTTGATAAAATAAGTTGGTTGAAAAGGAAAGAAAAAAATTAAAAAAATTAAAGTTGAAAGACTAAATCATGAGGAAAAAGCCATGAATTCTGTATACTGTATTCTGCTAGCACTGAAGTTTTGCAGTTCTCATTGATTGGTAAACTTGGTCTTGGCTGGATGTTCTTCCTGATTTTCTGGGAGAGGGGCCTGTTGCGTTAATTCTCAAGTGTATTTTCCTCAGGGGGATTTGCACTGCCTTTGCCAGGGGCCAGGCTACGTAATTTGCTCCCGTTTGCTCTGTGTGGCTTTTGTTCCCGGAAGGCTTTCTGCACAGCTTTAGAGCATGAGAATGAAAATGGCGGCTTCCCAATCTCCAGCCCAGGAGCCTAAAGCTTGCCCCACCCCACCCTGTGCCTCAGTGCGCCATCAGGGCAAAAATAGCCCATCACTCCTGTCTCCCGGTTTCCGGCCGCACTCCATGCTCTCCCAGCCTGTGACTAAGCGTTTCTATCTCAGGCATACAAACTGTTTGGAGTCTCCAAACCCTGGAGGAGGGGGTCTGGCGGGTTCTGCTGCTTGTTGGGCTCCTGCTCAGAGAGCAGTCACCCGAATGTGTTGCAGTTCATGGTTTATGGCAGCCCCGAGATGAGAGCCCACTCCTGGACTTGCTGTTTGTAGCCGGCTTCCCTGCTTGGATACCTGGGAGCTCTGCCACACTCAGGCACCCCCAGTCTTCCTGTGATCCCGGAGATCCTGAGACCGCACTGTCCCACCTAGAGTTCTGTCCCCGCTTAGCAACCTGAGTGTATTTCAGGCTGGGTGGTAGGGCCTCACCAGAGCAGATTTCTAGAAGTTCCGATTCTGTGTTCCGCTGCTCTGTCACTTAACGGTAGCCGGCTTACAGAGGCTCTCCTGCAGTTTATCTTCCCATATATTGCTTCAGATTCTTGAATCTCAGATCTTTCATCTGAGTTATTTTCCTTTATTCCTGAAGTACATCCTTTAGAATTTACTTTATCAGAAGTCTATTGGTGGTAAATTCATTCCATTTTTGACTTTAATTCTTTCAAGAAACTGACTTTAATTATTCCTTATTCTTGAAAGAAGTTTTTTTGGGTATACACATCAAAGATGACAGTTTATTTTCTTTATGCACATTAAAGATATTGCTTCACTGTCTTTTGATTTTCATTTTTGCTTCTGTGAATTCAGCTGTAATTGTCATTTCTATGCAGATGATCTTGTTTCTCCCTTTTTATGATTTTCTCTTTTTCTTTTGTGTTCTGAAGAACACAGATTGGTTTCAGGGAGAATTTCTTAAGGAAACCACCTTGATATGAAGATTGCTATTTTTCACCAATTCCAGAAAATTCTCAGCCATGGTTTCCTTGAAGAGTGCCTCTTCCCCATTTTCTCTACTGTTTCCTCCACAACTTGGACCCTCTTACATTATTCTCTATGCCTTCAAACTTCTATTTTACATTTCTGCTTCTTTGTCTCTCTGGGATACATTCTGGCTCTTATTTTCAAAGTTGTTTTTTCCCTTAAAAACATAGAACATTGTTATTTTTCATTTTGTACTGTACAGTTCCAGTATCTGAAGTCTTTGTGGGATTGACTATATAGTCTATTGTTTTCCTGGCTCTCACTCAGGGTACATTGTTTCTCTGCGTTTTGAACTTTTATACTGTGAATTGTTTGTTGTCCTTGGAACTTTATCTATGAGAATTTTCTGAGGCCTGGGATGATGATATTACTCTAATGAGGATTTTTGTTTGCTTCTGCCATTTACCTTGGCATATTTCTAACCCAGGCCTAGCTTTAAATTAAATTCTATACTTGAGGGGTGTGTGTGTGTGTGTGTGTGTTTGTGTGTATGTGTGTTTGTGTGTGTATTTATCATGTAGTTATCATGAATTTGGGCCACAAACCTATGTGAGAGCTGTTCTGCAGTAGTGAATTTAAAAAATTAAAAAAAAAAACACCACTTTTTCCTTTCAGGCAGTGCTAAGGATGGAATAGGCAAGTTTACTTTATTCTCTTTGTTTACGTTTCACTTACCCTTACTCTGAAGGGCACAGTTAGACTATTTAGCTTGGGTGGCCCTAGGATTTTCCTCTCGTATCTACATCCCTATAGCCCTGAGTACCAAAACTTCCTTTCCATTTAAGCCATTGCTTCAGTTCAAATGTTTATTACCTTTTTCTGGCACTACTATAATAGCGACTTTGTTTCTTGGTCTCCAAGCCTTTCCCCCCTTTTTATTTTTATCTTACCATCAGAATATTTCTAAAAAACAAAATGGAGAATATGATTTTTATACAGACAGAGAAGAAACATTTGACATTCAAGGAACTTCTAAATTATTTGTAGATAGTAGGTGGGGAGTCTCATCTCATCCACAGCAAAATCTCCAGCCACTCTCCCTACCTGTGTATTCTGTACTTAAGCCACACTAGATTATTTATCATTTTCTTGTCTTTACACATACTGTGAACCCATCTAGGATACCTCTGAACCTCCTAATTGGAATTAGAGTGAGGCAAGTGAAGTATCTGGGGTGCAGAATGTAAGGAGATTCTTGGGTTTAGGTAAGTACTATACTGCTTCTGCCTAGTGAACTGCCTGATGCAATTGTCAGAGCCAAGTTCATATGTTACCTGTTTACCTTCCTAAAAAAGGAGTGTAGATTATGTTCAATACCATATCCATGAAGACAGGAACTATGTCTGTTTGGCACCAGTGTTTGGAATAGTCCTTACCACATGGCAGGTGCTCAATAAATATTTGGTGAATGAATGAATGAATGATGAATGAATGAATAGTTCTGAGTTTCTTGATGGTAGAGAATAAGTGATATTCTTCAGTTCCCTTCCATCTCATCGTTTATTCATATTAGATCCTTGAAAGATGTTTGTTCGTTAATTGAATAACTGGAAGGGAGTTCTTTTAGTCCTGTCTGGGCCTGGGAAGTTTCTGGATGAAGTTTACTGCTATTGCTCATGTGTTGTCTGCTTACTTATAGCTCCTTTCTCTTGATGCTTTATGGTGGGGTGTGGTTGCAGTTTGGCTGAGACTATCAAAGCTGGCAGCCCATCAAATCACCAGGAAGATTATTATATACACATGAATTCTTGAGTCCCTTTTACAGAGACTCTGATTCCATTTTTCTGAGGCAAAATCCAGGAATCTGCATTGTTATAAAACCCCTTGGTTGTTCAGATGATCAGTCAAGTTTGGGGACCAAGACACCCTGGCACCAATTACATAATTTTAATTTTCTAGATATTTACATGAATTTTAAAAGAATAATGATTGCCATAATGATTCCAGAATCCTGAACGTTTTAAAAATAGTTGCACATCTGCAAATGTTTCTAAAATATGCCACAGGACATCCTGAAAGCATGGAGTAGGAGGAGAAGATGCAGCCACAAAGGTAGTATTTATACGGTTCAAATCTGATCTCCACTTATTTTCCATCTTCAGGAAGATTCTAATGCCATCCCAGATGATACTGTCCTAAATAGATGGACTGGAGAGTTTACCAGTGAAGAAAGCAGAAAGGAGGAAAAAAGTCAAACTTAAAATAATTCCAGTCTCTTCAGAAAATCACTTCCTCTTCAAAGAATAAATTCCATAAATAATTGAGATAACCAAGAGAATATTTTAAATAGCTGAAGGAAAAACACACATTTAGTGTAAACCTCAAGCTGTTCCTCAATCCTTCAGTGACGTTTAGATCTGTGAGGTACATTGCAGTCATTTGGCAATAATGGATGTCATGGAGGCGTGATGTTCAAAGACATTAAAAATAATCCACTCCCTTAGAAATAAACACCCAACCTAAGCCATTAGGAATTCTCAGTGAGAGACAGAAATAGCTTCTGTAGTTCCCACTGCTCTCTAATTTCTATTTCTACCATTTCATTATTCATCATTTCTGTGTAGTTCACTTTGTCTATTTATTTAAAATGTGATTCCAGACGACAGGCAACAGTCCCAGTGTTCTCTGTCTTGCACAGCCCTTTCCGCCCTGAGAAACAGAAATTATATAACTTGTTTTCAATTGTGCAGACCGGGGAGGATTCACATGTTCGGTTTGGTGAGCTTCCAGGAAATAATTTTAAAGTGTTTATTTGAAGTTTATCCAGACTTTCTTGATCTAGAAGTTAGAAACCTAGCAGAGAATGGAAAGAAATCAGGCTCTAAAGAGAGGGAATTCTAAGTGTAGGCAGAAGGAGTCTTAGTTGTGACACCTCTTAGTATTCACACTTTGGAAGCAGGAGGCCCTGTTCTAGGGCTTATATGTTTGAGAAGCAGCATTAATATTAATATCTGCTACCATTTACTATTGTTCATTGTTCTGGTTACTATTGCTGTGTAACAAACTACCCCAATATGTCATAGTATAAACTTTTATTTTGCTCCTAGTTTTGTGGGTCAGGAATCTGGAAAGGGCTCAGCTGGTGGCTCTGGCGTAGGTTATAGTCACATGTTCTTTATCTGGAGGTTTTACTGGGCTAGATGTCCACTGGCTTACTCATGTGGTTGGTGGTTTGTTAGCTGTCCAGGGGGAGCTCAGCTGGGGCTGTTACCTGGAACATCTGCATGTGCCTCTCCATCATGGTGAGCTTAGGCTAGTCAGACTTCTTACATGGGAGCTAACTTCTTCCAGAGCAAGCACCCCAAGATAACCAGGCAGAACGTGTATGGCTTTTCCTGACTTAGCCATGGAGATCTTGTCCACCGAACTCTATTGGTCAAAGCAGTCACAAGTCTACTCAAACTCAGTGGGAGAGGACATGTATTTATCTCAACTCTCAATGGGAGTAGTGGGAAGGACTTTGTGGCCATTAACAAACAAACAACCTATCACACTTACATAATACCAGACGTTAAATAAAATATATATATCGTAATCCTTACAAAACCCTTATGAGGTAGGTACTATTATTATTCATGTTTTACAGGTAAGGAAATCTAGGGTTCAGGGAAGTTAAGTAATTTGCCCTAGATCACACAGCTAGAAAGTGTTTGAGATGGGATGTGAACCTAAACCTCTGTCTGTCTCCAAATGTCTACTGTCTCTGGTAAGTTGCACAGTGTTTTAAAGTCAAACTTGGCTTCAAATCTCAACCGTTGCAGATGTTCTAGGCAACTGGATAATTCCACCCGGTATGGAATGTTAGCACATGAAGTGCCAATTTAGGTATACTGTCAGTCTCTTTAAAACAAGGAGCATTGATTTGAGAACATGGTCCTTTGCCCTTAGGCAGGGCAGTGTTCTTTGGTGAGGGTTCAGCCCCTTATCTGGAGATGGGATCTGAACTTTGTTACTCAGATAGCCCAAGATAAAATTAGAATCCTGTGTTGTACTGGGGGGAGGGTGGGAGTTATGGTGACTCCTCGGAGTCAGTGTGAGTAAATGTGATACAGATTTGATCATTTTAGGAGGAGGGCCCTACAGCAAAGGTGTAAACTGGTCATTGGCCTGTTTAGTGTGAGCTATGCCAAGTACCATGTGGACAGATGAACAAATATGTCAAGTGGACAGATAGAACCACAGAGGATATTTCTGGGGCTACATGGCTGAGAGCAGATGCTGTTGTGCAGGACCCAGAGATAGACAGGCCCAGGCAGAGAAGAAAGGAGAGCAGAGCTGGATTCTCAGAGGAGGACAGTGAGTGGACACCAGTGGGGAGGGCCCCACAGAGCATTTGGTTGGGGGAAGAAGCCTGGAGGCTGGAGGGCAGAGACCTTGGGGGAGTAACTCTCCTTTCTTCTTCAATCTCTTCTTTCCACAAATATTTATGACATATTTGTAGATAATGTCCTAAACTTCAGAGATAAGAGTGATGAACTAGCTGGATATCTTTGCCCTCATGAAGCTTACAGACTAGATGGGTGAAGCAGAGCCATTAAATTAATAATTAGACAAATAATTACTTAATTACCATAGTAGTAAGTTTTGGCAGAGATTTCTGATTGTTCCCTCCCCATCTACTCTCCTCTTCTTTTTAGTAATGGAGTCTCTGGGAGTAGGAACAAACATGGGACTATAAACTACATTTCCTAGCCTCCCTTGCAGTTAGGAGTGGCCAAGCAAGAGCTGGGAGTCAGTTCATGCTAATAAAAGTGATGGGTGTCACTTCCATGTCTCATCCTTAAAATGAAATTTAGTTACTCTATACCTTTCTTCCCTTCCTCCTCTTGGCGCACTGGCAGGTGAATGGTAACAATCTGAGTAGTACCTTGGACTTAGAGAAGGAAGTCATCCATAAAGGATAGCCTTGCCAGTTTTTTCCCTCTATTATTATGACAGATAAACTTTTATCCTAAGCTAATACAACAGTACTCATATGACAAAGTATAGTGTGAAACAAAGAGATACCACTACACACCTATTAGAATGGCCCAAATCCAGAACACTGACAACACCAAATGCTGGTGAGAATTTAGTGCAACAGGAATTCTTACTCATTGATGGTGAGAATGCAAAATGGTACAGCCACTTTGGAAGATAGTTTGATGGTTTCTTATAAAACTAAATATGCTTTTACCATATGATCTAGCAATCATATGTTGGTATTTATGCAAAGGAGCTGAAAACGTATGTCCACACACAAACCTGCTTACAGATGTTTATAGCAGCTTTATTCATAATTGCCAAAACTTGGAAGCAACCAAGATGTCCTTCAGTAGGTAAATAGATAAATCATGGCACATTCAGACAATGGAATAGTGTTCAGTGCTAAAAAGAAATGAGCTATCAAGCCGTGAAAAGACATGGAGGAAACTTAAATGCATATTACTAAGTGAAAGAAGCCAATCTGAAAAGACTATGATTGAATCATACCTATAGGTATGATTCTACCTATAAGACATTCTGGAAAAGGCAAAACTGTGGAGACAGCAAAAAGATCAGTGGAGGGATAAATAGATGGAGGATTTTTAGGGCAGTGAAATATTTTGTAGGATACTATAATGATAGATATATATCATTATACATTTGTCCAAATCAAGAGCAGTTATAACACCAAGAATGAACCATAATGTATACTATGGACTCTGGGTGATAATGATGTGTCAAAATAGGTTCATCAATTGTAGCAAAGGTACAACTTTGGTGGAGAATGTTGATAGTAAAAGAGATGATATATGTGGGGGCAGAAGGTATATGGGAAATCCCTCTACCTTCTGTTCAATTTTGCTGTGAACCTAAAACTGCTCTAAATAGAGTTCATTAAAAAAAGTATAGTGTGTTATATAAGCATAAAACAAGGAAGGCTACCTGATTAAGGGTTAGTTAGGATGAGCAGGTTCTATCCTCTAATGGAAACAAATAAAAAGAGTTGGCAGAATAAGCAGAGCATAGTTTGTAATTATTTCTTTTACTGCTTGCTTTAAAGATGTCCTCTGGCTAAAGCCCTTTTCTTATGGACAAAAAAAAAAAAAAAAAAAAAGATAAACAAAACAAAAAAACTGGGATTAGGGTTGCCAGATAAAATACAGGATGCCCTGTTAAATTTGAATTTCAGACAAACAATGAATACTTTTTTTTAGTATAAATGTTCCATGCAATATTTGGGACCTACCTATACTAAAAATTTTTTCCTTTGTTTATCTGACTTCAAATTTAACTGGGCAGCCTGTATTTTTATTTGCTAAGTCTGGCAACCTCAGCCTGGAGTTAAATCCCTGTGGGGACTTGAGTAGCTAAACTCTTTCTTCTTAAGATTTATTTGTGTTTATATCCACAATTCTTGGCGTATGGTAAGAGCTCAATAAGTAATTAACTTTTGCCTCTGAGATGAACAATTACAGATCACTAAAGATCATCCAAAATGTGAAATCAATATAGGATCAGATTGTGCTTTCAGTGGTTTTAATTTGCCATGGTCAGAGATGCTTAGAGTTTTGATTTGTCCACACTTTGAGATTATCTATCAGTTCAGATGATTTTAAAAAATTGATTAAAGTTCCAATATTGCTTATATCATCCAATATTATCCAGGGAATGGAGGAAACATTTTACAGATGATGGAAGCTTAGTCCTTTTAATGCCTCTAATTTAAATGTATACACTTTTAAAAAATAAAAATCTTAAAAAAATATGCTTCTTGATTTTCTGCCTTCTTAAGTAGAATGAATGAAGCATCAGGCAAATTGGTTGACTTTAGATCAAATTTCATGATTGTTTGGGGAGGTCATCAAGAGGATGTGACCACCAGTTGACTTGTGTGTTGGATATAGACCATCAGAGGTTCCTTGCTCCACCCCCCCAACCATCCTTGGAATGTACATTCTGCCCACCGTTCCCACAGTAGGAGCTATTTCAAGGATGCAGCCTTGAGACATTAAGGTGTTATTGAGACCATCTGGATGGTATACATGACTGACTCCAGTTAAGGCCTCAGTATAAACTTTTAAGATTCTGGCAGGTAGGTGTGGAGATCTCCTTGTCTTGCAGCTGCCCAAGACAAGCCTTGTATGTAAGTTTCCTTGCTTGTTAAATCTGCCACCTACCAAACTGGAGTGGTTTGCCTCTTTCTTCTCTCTCCTTGCTTTCTGAACACAGGGGTCAGTTTATGAGCCAACAATGATCTTTCTCCTTGCCCAATCTCCTGACATAAACTTTGGTGATTTGGGTATTCTTTTTGGTGACCCTTTTTCACCATGAAGCCTCAACTCTATGTCCTCTATCCATATACTCTCAAGGCCAATCTCATCATCACTTGAAATGGATTCACCCCTAGGATCTAAAACTTGATATTTTTTTCTTAACCATGACTTACTTTTCACTTCCCTCACTTCTGCTGGCTTTTGTTTGCATCCTCATTGTCACTTCTTAATCTCTGGATCTTTTCTGCTTTATTAGCTCATTATCTTTCCTACCACTGTACTAAGTCAGCCATTTCACTGATGACACAATGCCCAGGCCTGGCTCCCTCCATTGCTGGCTTTGCTGGAAAGAGATACGAGACATACAGATTGGTTGCACCATAGATGGTTACTTTCTGTGCTCAGGGGAGCTTGCTGGTCCAGCAGTCTACCACAGACATCTTGATGTCATGTTGCATTATCCCCAGTGGCTTTTACAGACTTTTTCTAATTTTTCTAATCATCATGCAAAACTTTGTCTTGACCTTCTCTCAACCTTCTCCCTCCAGTGCCTATGACTCCTCAGCATCAACTACTACTTCTAAGTGAATGACCCTTACATTTTCTGTTATTGGCCTCAGTGTTGTTTCTGAGATGCCAACTCATGTTCATCATCATTTTTCTTTTCTTTTTTTTTTTTACCTCTCAAACCATCTACTTCTCCTTACTTCCCAGTTTGTTAACTGAAGTGTTGAATGGGCAGCCCTTGTAGAGGCTTATTTTCATCACTTACTGTTCCTTTCAACCCCTTTTGAAGAGGTGGTCCATCTTCTGCCAAGAGGTAAGGGAGGTTGATAAGTCTTCTATGCATTCTTAGATAATAGAAAGCCCTAAGTTACAAAACACAGTTTGGTACAGAAATTATTGTATCTAGTTATGGACACATCAGTTTTCATTCAAGCATTTCTTCCCCAGTGAAGGCCAGCTATAGGTGGGCCATATGCCTTTGGGGTAGGGAGGGGTTATCATCAGCTTCTTCTTTTCTCAGTTATCTCCTCCTTTCTCACTAGCTGCTGTTCTCAATCCAACAGGATTGAAGGAGACTAGTAAGGAGAAATAAGAGAACAGTTACATTGTTACTTAATAGGCACTGCCATGAGATGACCACATGCTTTCTGTGTGTGTGTGGAGGTGCGGGAAGATGTTTAAATTCAGTTCTTTTTCTTGTGGGCATTTTTGTGGCCTCTTGCAAATCCTGTTCTGGACCTGTCTGTTATCCTGTGATGTAAATGGTGCCTCTCCATCAACTGGCAGCTGCTGATCTCCTTTTGGCTTCTGTCTTAATATACGTTCTCCAGCCTACTGTTGCTGGGCTCTTTTGGCCTGGAAGCCATCCTCTAGGTCAAGATCCCTTTGATAATGACCCCAGGCTCATGTTCCTGCTGTGGTCCCCAGGATTCATGTTTATTTTATTTTATTTTATTTTTTTTATCTGAGCAAGTTCAGTCACTATTCAGCTACAACCCTACTCTATAGCCACAGGGTGATCAAGTTTTCTCAGACAGAGTCCAAACCCTGTGCCTTGTGTCTTTTACCTGCCAAGAACACATGTCAAACTGAGTGATGCCCTTGAAGCCCTTTTCACTGGGCTTAGGATGAAGGGAAATCACCTCCTATTCCTTCCCTTAGATGTATGTCTGTATTATTCATAGCTGAGTTTATTCCAAGTAAATCCTCACAAATTCTCAAATTTCCATGCTCTCAAGTCTTTTATATTCTTAATTTGAATGAGGATCCCCAAGCTTGCAACTGATTCTTAAGTACTTTCTTTGAAAATTTGTATGTAGTCAGGGGCTCAGTTGGTTAAGTGTCCAACTTTTGATCTCAGCTCAGCTCTTGATCTCAGGGTCATGAGTTCAATGCCCCCCACAAAAGAAAATTTATATGTAGCCAGTCTATCTCACACATGTCCCTTTGGCATCTGATATCTCTTATAGCTCAGGGCCTTAGTCAAAACTTATAATTTAACATCTGGTTTCACATACTTTCCCCTGCCATGCTGGTTTGAAGTCTGAGTCATCTGTGAGTCACCCTTCTTTCTTAATTCCCATATCCTACTAGTGAATACATTCTACTGATTTACCTCTCAAACTTTCACTGCCAACACTCCACTCCAGGCTTTCACTGTTTCCTGAACTTTGCTAGTGGAGAGGGGGCAGTGTGACCTCGTAGGTATTTGTGCTCTGGATCCAGATTAATTGGGTTTGAATTCTAGTCCTAACATTGTTAGCTGAATAACCTCTGCTAAAGTTACTGAATATCTCTAAGCCTCAGTTTTCTCATCTGAAAAATGGGGATAATAATAACTATTTCACAGGGATGTGTGAGAATTACATGTGATAAAAAATTTAGAGTTCCTTGAACATAAAAAAGGCTCAATAAATGTTAGGGAATGTGATCCTTATTATAATTGTTTTTGAGTTGTCTCCATGTTTAGTCTTACTCCTTTAGTTCATCTCAGACAGTACTATCTGTGGTAGAATATTCGCAAAACTGCAAGCAAAATTCCCATCCCCATCTCTAGGCTGTCTCTGGGCTTGACTATGTGACTTGCTTTGGTCAATGAGACAATAGCAAATGTGCCATAAGCAGAGATTTGAAAAGTGTTTGCTTATCTTTTGCTGCTGGGACCCCTTCTGCTACCATGGGAAAAAGCTTGGCTAGAATGCTGTAGATACATAATTCAGTGGACATGCCAGTACCAACCGCCAGAGCTAGACCAATCTAGACTAATCAGCAAATGTAGGTATTTGCAGCCACAGGTGTGAGCCTAAGCCAGAAGAGCAGAAGAATTGCCCATCTGAGTGCAGCCCAAATTGCTAGCTCACTGAATTTTGAACTAATAAATTATTACTGTTTTAAGCCACTGTATTTTGGGAAGGTTTGATACACAGCAATAGGTAATTGATATAGTACCATGTTCATTATTTTAAAGAACAGCTCTAATTATCTTGTCTTTCTGCTCAGGTGACCTTTCTGGTTTACATGTGATAGTCTTAGTTTATATCTGTTGTCCTTGCATTAATAATACCATCTTTAACTCGCAAAATTGCTACTTTGGGTGACAAACTAAACAGCCACTCTACTTCTGCTCAAAATTATTCCTACTGCCTCTTGTTTTATTTATTTTTACAAATTTTAAAAAAGATTTGATTTATTTGTCAGAGAGAGAGAGAGACGGAGAGCAAGAGAGAGAGAGCACAAGCAGGGGGAGTGGCAGGCAGAGGGAGAAGCAGTTTCCCTGCTGAGCAAGAAGCCTGATGCAGGACTTGATCCCAGGACCCTGGGATCATGACCTGAGCCACACTTAACTGACTGAGCCACCCAGGTGTCCCTTGCCTGTTGTTTTAAATGAACTTTTTGGATTAGTGTTCATGAACCTCTATGAGATGGTTTCAACCTATGTTTCAAAGTCTTCATATTTCAAGCTTTAGACAAATTGGGCTACAGTTGAATCTCCATCATAACCTGTACTTTCTATTCCTGCATCTAGTCCCTTTCTTATATTGTTTCCCATGTTTGCTGTTCTCTTCACCCACCTTAAAGTGCTAGTACATCTTTGAAACTCCTTGCCAAGCATAACTTCCATGACACCATGTTCATTTCCCTCATTTGGATGTTGGATGGCTGACTCAGTCTCCATTCCTAGTTCCCTCTCTCAACCCATCTACAGTGGTGGTGACAATGAACCTCATCTTACAATATTTTGGGCAGTTTATTCTCTCCTTGGGTATTTTTAATCACCTTGGGTAGCACAATAGCAACTATAGACATTATGTAAATTGTCAGATCCTTGAAGGCAGGGAGTGTATCTTACTCATCTTGTAATCTTCAACAGTGCCTAGTGTAGTGCTAGGAATCTAGGTAATCAATAAATGTTTATTGAGTTGATTGCAATTTTGCTTAAAGACTGAGGTCAACATCGATTGCCATGCTTCTCTATGTAAAGTCTTAGATTGGATGCTGAGATGAGTAGCTGCATACACACTGCTTTTGGGTGATACACTGAAAAGGAAGTGAGGAAGACAGAATTGGGCAGAGGGAGAAGCTGACCTGAACATGGTTGCAGCCAGGCTTCAGTCAATCCTATGGGAGCACTTGAGCAGAGCTGGCTTTTCAGTTATCTACCATTAAGGCAAGGGGACTTTTTTTTTTAATGTTATGTTAATTACTATACATTACATCATTAGTTTTTGATGTAGTGTTCCATGATTCATTGTTTGTGTATAACACCCAGTGCTCCATTCAGTATGTGCCCTCTTTAATACCCATCACCAGGCTAACCCATCCCTCCACCCCCCTCCCCTCTAGAACCCTGTTTGTTTCTCAAGACAAGGGGACTTCTTAAGCCTACTCCTTTGATGGTTTAATTTTAGGAACTCCTTTTAGAGTTCTTTGGTCTTCTTCTTAGGAACAGGCCAATAGTGGCCACTGCCCTCTGAGGTCAGAACACCCAGCTTTAAGATACCTTCTACCCGCCATCTTTTCTGCTTCCAATCTATTGTAGGTTGAAAAATATTTCTCATCTTTTTAGAATTTGTTCTAAATTAGGGGTTGGCAAACTTTTAATGTAGAGATCTAGGGCATTGTGGGCCATATAGTTTCTGTTGCAGCTACTCAACTCTGCTGGTATAGTGCAACAGCAGCCATAGATAATACGTGAATAAATGAGCATAGCTGTGTTTCAATAAAACTTTATTTACAAAAACAGGTGGCGGGCTAGATTCGTCCACAGGTTCTAGTTTGCTGACTCCTGGTTTAAATCAAGACTAAGTCAATTCTAAGTGAGAACTTAAAGAGTTTTCCCATAAATAAAGTGCAGTGGTTTTAGTGCATGGAGTTTGGGATTAAGTTTTTGGTTTCTCAAAGGGATGAGGGACTTCCTTCTGGAATTCTTTGTTAGAATAGTTAAAATTACTGATTAAGTCACTTATCTCTAAAGAAGAAATATAATTCTATAATGTGTTTTATATTTTGTGCCTCTATTTTTGTTTGGTGAGAATGTTACATAAAAAACTTTTTTTCTTCATTATTTTAACATTATTTTAAATTCATCTAAAGAGTAGTATTAAAATGTATTTGCAACCTGATTATGAGAAAAAATGATTGTAATTTGTATTCAAGGTTGGTTCTAAACTTTCCTATTTTTTATTCTTTTGTGAAGACTCCAAGTCCTTTATTTGTGGAAAGCAACTTCATAGTTGGATATTTCTTAGGGAAGGAAAGTCAGTTGTTTAGTTCAGTAATTCCATGTTTAAAATCCAGTTACTGAAATGAAAGTTGCATTTGCTGAAATGGGAACAAGTGTTTATTTCCCAGTGGGCTTCAGTGGTGGGAAAAGAAGGAGGAGCATGGAGCTTAAGTGAGCAAATAATCATGGTTGACTATAGATAAACAGAACCATCATAGAAAAGTACATTCTTGAGTCTTTCCATTATGAGGATAATAAAACTAGTTTTAAAAAATCAATAGATAAAAAAAATCAATAGATAAAAATAGTTTTAAAAAATCAATAGCCTATACTAAGAATATGGACACGTTGAAAGGCCACATAAGCAGAACTTTGATAGCTTTAGAATTACTTTCCAAGGTGACTCTGCATTTTATGGCTTTGGAAGATTCTCAGGTTTCAATGCGCAGTTTTGAAAAAAATTTCTAGGCCTTTTTAAGTTGTGCAACTTTTATTTGATTGTACAATACCCAACCATTTGCTCTTCCTCCATTATATTGTAAGATGTACATGAATTAAAAATTTGTTAAGAAAACTCTAGTACATCATTAGGTCAAGATTTTGTGGTTCACTTCTTAGTATGTTGAAGGAAGGCATCGAATGGGTTGGATTTCTCAAAAAGGCTGCCTAGAGTAGTGATTCTTAAGCTTTTGGGTCTTAGGAACTCTTTGTGCTCTTAAAAATCATTAAGAATTTCAAGGAGTTCTTGTTTATGTGGGTTGTATCTGTCAATATGTTCTGTACTTGAAATTAAAGTTGAGAAAATTAAAGTATATTTCTTTATTAATCCATTTAAAAATAGCAATAAATAAATCTATTACATGTTAACATAAGTAGCTTTTTTTAAGGCAAATAACTGTTTTTCCAAATAAAAACATTAATGATGAGAATAGCATTATTTTACATATTTTCAGATATCTTCAATATTTTAATGGAAGACAGCTAGATTCTCACTCATATCTGTTTCTGCATTCAGTCTGTTGTGATATCACATGTTATGAAGTCTGGAAAACTCCATTCTACATTCATGAGAGAATGAAAGTGAAAAGGCAAGTAATGCATTATTATGAAAATAGTTGTGACCTTGAGGAACCACCTGAAAGGGTCTTGGAGATCCTCAGGGCTCCCTGGACCACACTTTAAGATCGATTGGTCTAGAGGGAAATTACTAAAGCCAATGTTGTTTATTCTTTATTGCAGGGATCTTCTTAGGCTCCCACTAAGAAGCCATTTAACCTTATTTTATATACACAATCTCAACATCCTTGATTATTTTGTTCCTGAATCCCTGGCAGATTAGAGGCTAGAGGATGTGGTGCTCTAGCATCCCAGGCCCTGAGAAGTGGTAGAAGACAGCAAGGAAGGAGACAGAAATACTTCAAAAAGAGGCACAAAAATCTAAAAGGCATTAATATATACTCTGTATAAGAAGGAGAAACAATTATGTCAGTTTGGCAAGACTGTGGAGAGAAATAATATTTGTTCCTGAATAACCCCACAGACTCTTAGTAGATTTCCTGGAATTAAGGTTTCTGGAACTGGGGGCTCCTTCTTCTCTCAGCAGATGGCACTGGATATAAACACAATTTCCTTAAGGCCTCCAGGTGCTGGACAGCTGGTTATTCTAGCATTCCCTCAAGGGTGACATCCAGACTCAGATTGTCCCTGTTGTAAGACTGTTCCATAGTTCCTGCGTAAAAAGTAAAGTAGAGAAGGTCTGGAGCCCATAATACAGCCTCAAGCTGTGTTCGCTGTGCTTGGCCTAAGCTGCATCATGGGCTGTTGAGTGAACAGTAAATGGTGTATTTCTTGTCCTTCTGCCTGTGAATTCCAGTTGACACCAAGTGATGTTACTGGTGTTTGCTAGAGAGCTCTGCTTCATAGACTTTCATCTAAAAGGATTAAAACCTGGGGTTGGGGGTAACCAAAGCAGTGTTCCATGGACTTTTAACTTAGATGAAATCCTTCATTTTTCAAGGACCCTGGATAAATGAAGCATAGTAATATATTCTGTTGCTTAACTAGAGTAGAAGGTCTCAAAAGCTAATTACTTGGACATTTAAACACATTGCAAATATTTGAAGAGTTCTTTTTCCAGTGTTCTCTTCCAGTCCACCAGTTAAATTGGTGGTTAAATAATAGGGGTAAAAGGAATAACAGGTTCTAACACTTATATTTAGTAGTTAAGAAAACATTTTATGCTTTTGAAACATTTTCAAAGTAAATTTTTTTCTCTGGCTTCTAGGCAGCTTTTCTGAGTACAAAGTCACGGCATGAAGTGCCTGTGCTTAATAGTGTTGCTATGTACCTATTTATTTTTTACTTTTTTAAGTTTTATTTTATTATGTCATATTAGTCACCATACAGTACATCATTAGTTTTTTTTAAATTTTTTTATTGTTATCTTAATCACCATACATTACATCATTAGTTTTTGATGTAGTGATCCACGATTCATTGCTTTCGTATAACACCCAGTGTTCCATGCAGTACGTGCCCTTCTTAATACCCATCACCAGGCATGGGTATTAAGAAGGGCACCCACCCATCCCCCCACCCCCCTCCCCTCTAGAACCCTCAGTTTGTTTCTCAGAGGCCATAGTCTCTCATGGTTCATCTCCCCCTCCGATTGCCCCCCTTCATTTTTCCCTTCCTACTATCTTCTTTTTTTTTTTTTTAACATATAATGTATTATTTGTTTCAGAGGTACAGGTCTGTGATTCATCAGTCTTGCACAATTCACAGCGCTCACCATAGCACATACCCTCCCCAGTGTCTATCACCCAGCCACCCCATCCGTTCCACCTCCCACCACTCCAGCAACCCTAGATTTGTTCCTGATTAAGAATTCCTCATATCAGTGAGATCATATGATACATGTCTTTCTCTGATTGAGTTATTTCGCTTAGTATAATACCTTCTAGTTCCATCCACATCGTTGCAAATGGCAAGATTTCATTTTTTGATGGCTCATAATATTCCATTGTGTGTGTGTGTGTGTGTGTGTGTATCACATCTTCTTTATCCATTCATCTGTTGGTGGACATCTTGGCTCTTTCCATAGTTTGATGTAACTTTTTAAAACAATAGAACAATTGCTGGGTCATAGGGTAGCTCTATTTTTTTTTTTTTTGAGGAACCTCCACACTGTTTTTCAAAGTGGCTGTACCAACTTGTATTCCCGCCAACAGTGTAAGAGGGTTCCCCTTTATCCACAACTTCTCCAACACTTGTTGTTTCTTGCCACGTCAATTTTTGCCATTCTAACTGGAGTAAAGTGGTATCTCAATGTGGTTTTGATTTGAATTTCCCTGATGGCTAATGATGATGAACATTTTTTCATGTGTCTGTTAGCCATTTGTGATGTCTTCTTCGGAGAAGTGTCTGTTCATGTCTTCTGTCCATTTTTTGACTTGATTATTTCTTTTTTGGGTGTTGAGTTTGAGAAGTTCTTTATAGATCTTGGATATTAACCTTTGTCTGTAGTGTCATTTGCAAATATCTTCTCCCATTCCGTGGGTTGTCTCTTTGTTTTGTTGACTGTTTCCTTTGCTGTGCAGAAGCTTTTAATCTTGAAGTCCCAAAAGTTCATTTTCGCTTTTGTTTCCCTTGCCTTTGGAGACATGTCTTGAAAGAAGTTGTTGTGGCTGATGTTGAAAAGGTTACTGCCTATGTTCTCCTCCAGGATTTTGATGGATTGCTGTCTCACATTGAGGTCCTTCATCCATTTTGAGTTTATCTTTGTGTATGGTGTAAGCGAATGGTTGAGTTTCATTCTTCTGCATGTGGTTGTCCAGTTTTCCCAGCACCATTTATTTAAGAGACTGTCTTTTTTTCACTGCATATTTTTTCCTGCTCTGTTGAAGATTATTTCACCATAGAGTTGAGGGTCCATATCTGGGCTCTCTATTCTGTTCCATTGGTCTATATGTCTGTTTTTGTGCCAGTACCATGCTATCTTGGTGATCCTTGCTTTGTAATATAACTTGAAATCAGGCAACGGGATACCTCTGCTTTGCTTTTCTTTTTCAATATTTCCTTGGCAATTCAGGGTCTTTTCTGGTTCCATACAAATTTTAGAATTGTTTGTTTAAGCACTTTGAAAAATGCCGTTGGTATTTTGATTGGGATGGCACAGCAATTGCACTACTGGGTATTTACCCCAAAGATACAGATGTAGTGAAAAGAAGGGCCATATGCACCCCAATGTTCATAGCAGCAATGTCCACAATAGCCAAACTGTAGAAAGAGCTGAGATGCCCTTCAACATACGAATGGATAAAGAAAATGTGGTCCATATATACAATGGAATATTACTCAGCCATCAGAAAGGATGACTACCCAACTTTTACATCAACATGGATGGGACTGGAGATTATGCTAAGTGAAATAAGTCAAGCAGAGGAAGTCAATTATCATACGGTTTCACTTATTTGTAGAACATAAGTAATAGCATGGAGGACATTAAGAGAAGGAAGGGAAAAATGAAGGGGGGGACATCAGAGGGGGAAATGAACCATGAGAGACTATGGACTCTGAGAAACAAACCGAGGGTTTTAGAGGGCAGGGGGGTGGAGGATGGGTTAGTCCAGTGATGGGTATTAAGGAGGGCATGTATTGCAGGGAGCACTGGGTGTCATATGCAAACAATGAATCATGGAACATTACATTAAAAACTAATGATGTACTGTATGGTGACTAACATAACATAATAAAACAATAAAACAATAAAACAGCCCTATCAGGTACAAATTTCTAATTATAAGGTAAATATGTACTAGGATGTAATTTACAACATGGTGACTATAGCTAATACTTCTGTATGATATGTAGGAAAGTTGTTAAAGAGTAAATCCTAGGAGTTTTCATCACAAGGAGAAATTTTTTATTTTTTTTCCTTCTTTTCCTTTTATTGTACCTATATAAGATGATGGATATTAGCCGTAATCATTTCACAATATATGTAAATAAAACCATCATTTCATATGTCTTCAATTTATATAGTGATGAACGTCAATTGTTTCTCCATAACATTGAACAAAAAAGCAATTTAGTAATGCTTCGTTTAAAGAGAATAGAATTAGATATTTTAGTTCTATCTTCTCTTACAAAATCACATCAAAGCAACAAGGAGAATAAGTATAGACAAACTCCATTTTATTGAAATTAGGAGGAGCAAGTTATTTGTCCTGCAGATAAGAAAAATTAAAGGTGATTTCAGGAGGTCCAAAAATAGATAACAAGAATTTGATAAGAGTTTTGATATGAAGGAATTTATCAAAGAGATAATTTAAGATAATTTCTATGAATTACAGAACCTGAGAATCTTCCAAAGCCAAACTTAAGAACAGTCCTTACTGAGGCAAATCACTATAAAATTTCAGAATATTATGGATAGAGAGAAGATCCTGGAATTTTTTAGAGATCAAAAAAAGCAAGTCACATATAAAGAACTGGGAATAAGATTTCAGACATTTCAACCAACAATATAGATAACAGAAGACAGTGGAGGAGGGCCCTCAAAATTCTGAGGGAAATAACTTTCTAGCTAGAATTCTATGCATAGCAAAATTCAGTCAACTATGAGAAGGATGATAAGGTCATTTTCAGACATGCAGAGTATCAAGCATTTTAGTTATTTATTTTTAAAGCAAGGTATACCAAAACAAGACGTGGAATCCAGGAAATGTGGGCTTCAATATAGCAGATAAAGAAAGGAATTCCTAGCTTTACAGATAATCAGGTGCCAAGATGATAGCTGTACATTAAACTTAGAGAGCAACCAGTATATTTTGGAGCAGGAGGCTATGGAAGACTTTAGGAGGGAAGTTTTTAGAATAAAAATGGAACTGAGTTAACCATATTCATCTGGCCATGTGGAAAACAGTATTGAAAGGAGTTTTATAAATTTATTTGGGAGTTTGAGGGAGAATTAATGATAGGTATGTAGAAAATATAAAATGAAAAGTAAGCCAATAAGCCCAAACTCTCTAAGTTGTACATGAAAGGAAATGTGTAGTACAGTCATTGGCTCAGTAGAAATCAATGTTCACGTAATCCTCAAAGTAAACAGTGAATGTTGATTTAACTGTATATTTGTTAATATATTGTATGGGAAGAAGGCAAGGAATGAGTTATGTAAGAGATTTGCAAGGTAGGAAAGTTGAAAGAGAGCTAAAAATCTCATCAATCAAAATCAATCAAGTCAATAGATAAGAGCTAAAATGGATAAATTCAGTGATGGCAACATGAGCATATCATTTGTGAAAATTGAGGTAAATAACAAGAAAATGCTGGAAGTGTCTAAAGTATTTCTTTAGGGCACAGGATTAAAGGGTGAATGGGATGGTATAGATGTCTCCTGCTTTAAATTTATTTTTATTTCTTATTTTAAGACCAATTTCTGGTAACTTTAATATCTGGATCATCTGTTGGTCTGTTTCTGTTGTCTGTTTTATTTGTTCTCTTGGGCCTATCTCTTAACTCACATGAAAATTTTTGATTAGTTGACAGACATTGTGTATGAAAAATTATAGCCGCTTGGGTGATTTTATCTTTTAGAGGTCCAAAATAATCTGGGGATATTTATTCAGGCTCTTCCACCTTGATAGTTGTGAATTCCAGGTTTTGTAAGATCATTGATATCTCATTTTTCCCACTCTATAAGAAACCTATAAGGTTGCTCCTAGGAGAATTTCCTTAATAAGTAACTTGCACCTGAATTTTTGTCTGAGGTTCTGCTTCTGGGAAATAAGACAAAAGTAAGATTTATGTATAAATAAACCCATCTTTTAATTATACTCAGACTAAATAGCCCACACATTTCTGTTTTTATCCTGAGGACCATGAAAAACTAATCTTTATTTTATTTTACTTTTATGATTTATTTTATAGCTTCCCATTTATTTCTGGTTGAGCAGAAGTTGGGAAAGAAATAAAGGAAGAAATGCAGGCTTAGATCAACTGTCAGATACTTTGGTTTCCTCTGTTTGGCTTAGTCTGTTATGAGAAAGCCACAGTTAGGGCTTTCCATCTAGGTGTTTTTCTAAAAACATGGACTCTAAAACATTTGAACTTCTTACTCATAATTTCTCAATCTGCTGTGCACATCTGGAATTTGCTTTTATATCATGTAATTTTTTCTTCCTCACTTGGGCCCAGCTCATGTGCTAGTGGGATTCCTGTAGGGCATGGGACTGACTGAGCATGATCTTGGAGCAATACAGGGGATCCTATAAATTCCAGAATATTTTTTCATCTTATCTTTAGAGGCAAAATAATTTCAGTGATTATTTTCCATCTACTTGCATTTTGATTTCAAGAAAGGTAAAATTATTTTCCTGAAGATAGTTTATATTCAGCAAAAGGATTTAGTACAGAATATCAATAAAAGAGATTTAAAATAAATTTTGCGCAGAAAAATATAGACTAGTTTCCTGTGCAAAAATCTTAAATGTAGGTGGGCTTTATAGAGTCAGGACTTCACAGTTTACAGTGACTTCTCATTCATAGCCCTGAGACAAATTATTTTTGTAACCATTTTGCAGATGAGGAAACTTTGTCCAGAGGGTTACCCAGGCACTTGCCTGTGGAAAAGCCATGCCTGGAGCCCAGGGTTTACTGACATTTAATCCAGCTCTTTTTGCTACTTCATAAGCTAAATGTGGAGGTGGTGGTGTAGATGTAGTGGCTAGAATCTGGGCTTTGAAGTCAGTCTGCATGGCTTTAGGTGTCACCACCACTCCATACTAATCATGGGGTCCTGGGAAAATTACTAAGACTCCCCCAGTGTTAGTTTCCTAACCTTTAAATTGAGATTTATGTAAAATTTATTTGAAAGAGAAAATATAAATACTGGGCAACATATTTAAAGACTATAAAAGGAATTTTTTAAAAAGATTTTATTTCTTTATTTGAGAGAGAGCTCATGTGCGAGGGGGAGGGGCAAAGGGAGAGGAAGAAGCAGGCTGCCTGCTGAGCAGAGAGCCCAATGTGGGGCTGATCCCAGGACACTGGGATCACGACCTGAGCTGAAGGCAGATGCTTTAAATGACTGAGCCACCCAGGCGTCCCTATAAAAGGAATTTTAAATACAATAGGGAAATTGGATTATGGTCTGAGTTGATACCAAAGAGTTATAGATAATTTTTAGGTATGATAATGTATTTATGTAAGAAATATTCATATTTTTTAAAATTTAAATTCAATTTAGTTAACATATAGTGTATTATTAGTTTCAGGGGTACAGTTTAGTGATTCATCAGTTGCATATAACACCCAGTGCTCATTACATCACATGCCCTCCTCAATGCCCATCACCCAGTTACCCCATCCCCCTGCCCACCTCCCCTCCAGCAACCCTCAGTTTGTTTCCTAGAGTTAAGAGTCTTTTATGGTTTGTTTCCTTCTCTGATTTCATCTTATTTTTCCTTTCCTTCCCCTATGTTCATCTGTTTTCTTTCTTTAAATTCCACATAAGAGTGAACTCATATGGTATTTGTCTTTCTCCGACTGACTTATTTCACTTAGCATAATACCCTCTAGTTCTATCCATGTCATTGCAAATGGCAAGATTTCATTCTTTTTGTTGGCTGAGTAGTATTCCATTGTGTGTGTGTGTGTGTGTGTGTGTGTGTACCACATCTTCTTTATCCATTCTTCAGCCGATGGGAAATGTTCATATTTTTAAAGAAATGTGTATTGTAGAAAATATGTAACAGTGAAATGATATGATGTATGTGATTTACTTTAAAACACTTCAGCAAAAAAGAAATTAAGCAAATGTGGCAAAAGCTTGATAATTACTGAATCTGGGTGATATATTTATGGGAATTTTCTGTATTATTCTCCCTACTTTGATAATGTTTGAAAATTTTCATCATGAAAAAGAATCCAAAATTTGGCCACTTTCTCACTCTTGTACTACTATTATCCTGGCCCAAGCCCTTTTCCTCTCTCTCTTGCAGTGCTCTCCCATCATGTTTCCCTGCTTTTAGCCTTAATTTCCTATAGTCTCATGTCAGTGCAGCAGCCAGAGCCATCCTTCCAAATGTAAGTCAAACCATGACATTCCTCTGCACTAAGGCCTCCAGAGGCTCTCATCTCAGGGTAACATGCTATTGAAGTCCTACCTGCTCTTCTCCCTCTGGCCACCAGCACTCTCTGTCACTACTTCTCTGCCCTCACCCCATAGTCCTCTCCTACTTGCTCACTCTGCATTAGTCTCTGGCCTCCTTGTTATTCTTGGGACACATGTAGCACCTCTCACTTCAGGGTCTTTGCCTTTCCTGTTACCTTTTGCTGGATTGCTTTTTTGCAGGATGTAGGCATGGCTTCCTTTCTCACCTCCCCTGATCTTTATTCAAGCTGTCCCTTTCTCAATGAGGTCAACCCAGGCTATCATTTTTAAAACTGTATTCTGTTCTCTACTCCTGGGCACACCCCTTCCCCTGCTTTAATTTTCTTTATGGTACTCCCATCATTTGATATACCATATATTTTACTTATTTATTCTTTTGTTGACTGTCTTTACCCTCAGGAATGGGAAGAGAGATTTTTGTCCATTTTGCTCTTGGCATTATCCTCAGTGCTTAGAACAGTGCCTGACACCTATGAGGTGTTCAGTATTTTAAAAATCTTGTTGATTGAATTTCATTTTAATTAATTAATTAATTAATTATTTGAGAGAGAGAAAGAGAGAGAAGATAGAGTGTGAGTGAGGGGAGAGGCAGAGGGAGAGAATCTTCAAGCAGACTCCCCACTGAGCACAGAGCCCCACACGGGCCTCGATCCCATGACCCATGAGATCATGACCTGAGCCAAAACCAAGAGTTGGACACTTAATTGACTGAGCCACCCAGGAGCCCCATTATTTATTTATATCATTAATGCAAGGTAGTATTGTACAGGGCAAGAGAAGGGGTCTTTTTTTTTTAAAGACTTTTTTTTTTTTTTAAAGTAATCTCTATACCCAACCTGGAGTTTGAACTCACAACCCCCAAATCAAGAGTCACATGCTCTACTGAATGAGCCAGCCAGGTACTCCAGGAGAAAGGGTCTTGATCCAGAGTGGCTTGGTTTGAATTTCAGATCCGCTGTTTCCTAGCTAGAAATGTGATCTTGGACAAACCATTTATCCTTTCTGAACCTCAGTTTGTTCATCTCTAAAGTGGAGGGGACACTCATTGCTTCTATTATCCACGATTATTATTAGGATCAAAATGAGAATTTTGTATTTTTAAGTATTCAAGTGTTAGGAGGTATTAAGTATTCAATTTAAGCACTTAAGTGTTAGCAATCATTACTAACAATAATATAATGATCCTTATCATATATTGAACATATAATATGCTCCAGGCACTGTGCTGATAGTTTAATATGTAGAGTATACATATAAAATTTCATTTAATTATCACAATAACCGTGAGCTAAGCTTTTTTTTTTTTTTAATTTTACAGATAAGGAAATAGACTCATGGAATTTAAAAGTGGTTTGTTTAAGATCACTGAGGCAGGTTAGTGTCAGATCAGATATTTTTTTGTAGGGAGACACTAACTTTAAATCTGTGTTATGTGATGTAGATGGGATTATTAAATCCAGGTTGTTATGTCTCTGAAAGACAAGTGTTTCCCCTCTAACCAGCAAGCTGCTACTATTTAATTCTACTTTTACTGAAAAACAATTCAGCGGTCTTAGCATTAAAGTGACAAAATCTTTCTCTTAGTGCCACAGAACTAGCTCTCAAATATGAACATTTGAAGAAAAAAAGAGGTCTAAAGTAGAATGGTGACAACGCTTCTTTTTGGTAATTCTTAGAGTATATTTAAACATACCCTAACAGCAAGGACAGAGGGACGTTCAGGGCCACAGCTGCTTCTCCAAAAAGAAATGTTCTCTTTTAGAAAATGTCATGACAGTAATCATTTTGTGAGAACCAGATTTCAGTTTTAAGTGTGCACATAGATTTTGAAGTTTGGAAAATAGCAATGGCTTCGTTCTTGCTGTAGCTGAAGACGGTCATTTATAGAAATCTGGTTCTCACCCCATCTTCACTCTCTCCTATCACATGGATGAGTCAGGTTATGAAAGATAATCAGAAATATGAAAGATACTGCTGTACCCAAGGAGGTCTCATGTTTTCCTTGTCAAAATACTCTCTGTTGGAGTACATGTGTGGTTATCTTGCTCAGATAAAGAAAGTAAATCAAAGTCATTCTTCCACCAGGAACAACCTTTTGCTTAATGCCAGATGGGTGGGAAAAAAGTGGATAACAGTAAGAAGAACCAAAGATAGAAATGGCAGCAGTTTGCAGAAATTTAATTACAGGTTATTGCTGCCTAACTCAAACTATTTAGGCAAAAGGAGGAATGTATTAAAAGGCAAGTGTGACCTGAGAAAGAGGCCTCAGGGTTAGGCTCAGAAACCAGAACCAGGGCCCTAAGTGCCATAAGGGAATGCATTTCTCTATCTTCCAGATTGACCTCCCCCACATGGCTGGAGACACAGCCACTAGCCTTGGCTCACCACACCACATCTCACAGCTTTAGCTCCAGAGAGGGATACATTTCTCTTTTCCTCACAGCTTTATTGAGATATAATTAACATATAAGGTTTTATAAGTTTAAGGTGTACAACTTGATGATTTGGTACACATACATATTGTGAAATGATTACCATAAATGTAATAAATAAATAAATGATTACAGCTGTCACCTCATATAGTTACAACTTTTTTGTGGTGAGAACATTTCATTCTTTTAACAACTTTCAAGTATGTGATACCATACTGTTAACTATGGTCTCCATGGTGTACATTAGATCCTCAGAACTTGTTCATCTTATAACTGAAAGTTTGACCTATACCTCCTCATTTCTCCCTCCTCCTCACTCGTGGAAGTCACCATTTTGCTCTCTGTTTCTATGAATTTGGCTTTGTTTGTTTTTAGATTCCTCATATAAGTGAGATCATACGGTATTTGTCTTTCTCTGTCTGATTTATTTCACTTAGCATAATGCCTTCAAAGTCCATTCGTATTGTTGCAAATGTCAGAATTTCCTTTTTTTATGGTTGAATAATATTCCATTGTGTGTGTTCGCACACCCCCCCCCCACATCTTTATCCATTCAGTTGTTGATGAACCCTTAAGTTGTTTCTGTGTCTTGGCTATTGTACATAACGTTGCAGTGAACAGATAGGGTGCAGATACCTCTTTGAGATAGTGATTTCATTTCCTTTATATATCTACCTAGAAGTGGGATTGCTGGATCACTTGGTAGTTCTATTTTTAATTTTTTTCTTTCCAAATTTTTATGTAAATTCTAGTTAGTTAACATGCAGTGTAATATTGGTTTCAGGAGTAGAATTTAGTGATTCATCACTTACATACAACACCCATAACAAATGCTCAACATAACAGATGCCCTCCTTTTATTTTATTTTAATTTTTTATTGTTATGTTAATCACCATACATTACATCAAACAGGTGCCCTCCTTAATACCCATCACCCATTTAGTCCATCTTCCACCCACCTCCCTCCATCAACCATGAGTTTGTTCTCTATCGTTAAGAGTCTCTTATGGTTTGCCTCCCCCTCTCTCCTTCTCTCTTTTTTTCCCTCTCTTCCCACATTCATCTGTTTTGTTTCCTAAATTCTACATATGAGTGAAATCATACAGTATTTATCTTTCTCTGGTTGACGTATTTCACTTAGCATTCTACTCTCTAGTTCCATCCACATTGCTGCAAATGGCAAGATTTCATTCTTTTTGATGGCCAAATAATATTCCATTGTGTGTGTGTGTATATATATATATATATATATACACACACACACACACACCACATCTTCTTTATCCATTCATCTGGACACTTGGGTTCTTTCCATAGTTTGTCTATTGTTGATTATGTTGTTATAAACATTGGGGTGCATATCCCCCTTTCTATTTTTAATTTTTTGAGGAATTTCCATACTCTTGTCTGTAATGGCTACACCAATTTACATTCCCACTAATAGTGTACCGGATTCTCTTTTTACATATCCTCACTAGCATTTGTTATCTCTTGTCTATTTGAAAATAGCCACTCTAACAGGTGTGAGGTGTTATCTTATTGTGGTTTTGATTTGCATTTTTTTGATGGTTAGTGATGTTGAATATCTTTACATGTACCTCTTGGCCATTTGTATGCCTTCTTTGAAAAAAATGTCTATTCAGGTCTTCTGCCTGTTTTTAATTGGATTATTTGTTCTTTTGCTATTAAGTTGTTTGAGTTCTTTATATATTTTGGTTTTAACCCCTTATAGATATACGGTTTGCTAATATTTCCTTCCATTCTATGGGTTGTCTTTTCACTTGGTTGATTCCGTTGATGGTTCATACATTGTTTTCTTGATTCTGTTTAGTTTTCCATCTGAGCTCTCTTGTATTTTATTAAGTTTCCTTAAGATGACTATTTTGAATTCTTTGGCAGGTAATTTGTAGATCTACATTTCTTTGGGCTCACTTACTGGAGCTTTATTAGTTTTCTTTGGTGGTGTTGTATTTGTCTGGTTCTTTGTGACCCATGTAGCTTTATATCAGTGTCTGTGTGTTCAAAGGAACAAATACCTCTTCCATGCTCTACAGACTGGTTCCAACAGGTAAAGACTTTCTCCTGTCAGTTCTTTGGGCTAATGGGATTACCTCCAGAATAACAGTCATACTGGGTGGGAGTGGATTTCTAGGCTGTTGGCTGGGTCTGCAGTGGGGTCCGCTGTTGGTGGGCTTGTAACAGGTTGCTTGGCTGGATATGGATCCTCTCTGGTCCCTGGGTGGACAGAGCTGCTTCTGGTACCTTGTTTAGTAGAGTGGTGCTGGGATAAACACCTGCTTCAGGGTCCATAGTTAGGTCCTCTGACAGGCTGCCTATTACCAGGAATATAGCAGGTGTGTCTCCTTCCCCTGGAAGGGCTGCTGCATGGTCACTGCAGAGGTTCCTGGGTAGACAGGACTACCCCTGGACAGTGGCTGAGAGGGGCTGGAACTGAGCCCCAGCATTGTTACAGCTTCCACAGCCAAGTTTGAGGTCTGCAGACCTGGCTCTGAAGGCACAGGTGGGTGTCTTCTGCCAGATTCCTGGGTATGCTGGACTGGTCCCTGACCATGACTGGAGGGGCTGGAGCTTAGTAGAGGGCCTTTTCAGGATCTCTGTGATACAGATGCGAGTGCCTCCTGCCTGACCCCTGTGCTAACAGGCTAACTAGTGGACTATAGCTGGAAGGGGTGCCTAATACAGGCCCCCTTCAGAATCTGCAGTCAGACCAAGTTTGGCAGGTTAACTTCCAGGGACTCCCAGATCTTGGCTGAGAGGGGTGGGGGCTGGTTCATGGACCACTTCAGAGTCCACAGCCAGAACCAAGATCCATATGTCTGTTAATCAGTGCAATGAAGGGCAAGGGGCTCTTAGATTATAGCTAAGAAGGGCTGGCACCAGTTTACAGACTTTCAGTATCTACAGCCAGGACTGAGGTCTGTATGTCTGTTACCCATTGCTTGGGTGGACATGACTCCTACCCGTTCCGTTGACATATCATAATGGCGACAGACCCAAAGGCAAATGGAGCTGTAGCCAAGGTCTCAGGGGTACAGAGTACTTTCTGTTTCTGAAGCTGGGACCACCATAGGCATCAGCAGCCTGGTTGCAAGCATGCTTTCTCAACACGGCTCTCCTGAGCCTTGGATTGCACAGGTTTCACGATCTCCTACCTGAATCCCAGAGTTTCCAGGAAGGTACTTTCATCCATGGGTAGATGCCAAATTATTGTTGTGAAGGGGGATTACTAGCAAAGGACATCTTATTCAGTCATCTTGCTTATGTCATTCTGAGAGATACTTTTCTTTCCCCTGGCCCGACCTGAAGACTCCTAGGGCAAAGCCCTTATTGGCCTGTGGAGGTCACATGTCCACCATCAGAACAACCGCTGTGTGCTCTAATTGGTGGCACTAGAACTAGAACTACATGGTTGGAGTTGGGAGAGGGGCAACTTCACCATGGAAAGGGGAGTTACACCCAAACCAGAAAAGGATACTGAGACATCAATAAGGTGTTCCTTACAGAGTACGCAGTGCAGCCATATGTGTGGTTTATTGATGCCATAACAGATATTGCTATCTTTGGGTAATCAGTTGCTTTCATTTATATAGCCATTCATAGTTTCCAGAGACTTTTCATAATTTAATTCATTTGAACCCGTGTCATTCTCTGAATTAGGTGGGGCAGCCATGAGTCTGGAGTGATTTGTCTAAGGCCATCTGTCAAGGAACTGGGTTTGAATCTTTCCTGCTAACTTTGATCCATTCACTCAGAGTAAGTGAGCACCAATCCCCCAATGTCATTCTAGGAATCCATTCTGAATTAATACAGAATGCAGTGTTGTTCATTATAGCAAAAAATTACAATCACTTTCAGCACTCATTAATAGGGAAGTGGCTAAGTAATATGTGCTACACCCATTTAATGAAACACCATGCATATATACTGATATGGAAAGATCTCCAAGATACGTTTTTAAGTGAAAAAGCAAGTTTCAGAACAATGAATAAAGCATGGTCTCATTTACGTAAAAAAAGACAAACTCTCCATGTGTATAGAAGTATTGAAAAGGCCTAGAACAGTACACTTTATGCTATAATGACTTAGAATGAGTTGGGAAGTAAAAAGGGTAAGGAAATTTGGAGGTCTTTCATATTTTACTCTGTATAGTTACATATTGTCTGAAGTTTTTACAGGGGTGTATCCATATGGAATAAACAGAGTAAAATCCAAAGTCTCCCCCAATAGACCCATTAAGCTGGAATGAAATTTCTCCAGGTCTCTATTTCATTTAAAACTTTGTGCATCTCTTATGGGTTGGATCTAATCTCATTCAGTTTAGAGCAAAGTTCTTGGTCTACTACACACATAGATATCTGTAGCAAATGAGGTATAAAAGAAGTTTAAGTAGGGGGGTCTCTGTTCTCAAAGAGTATACAATTGGGAATGCAAAATATAGAATACCAAGTAAATATGAATATACTTGGAGGAGGTCTTAGCACTGGAAGTTCACCTGTCTTCTTTTCTGCTGTGTAAAATGTAGAAGTTGGACTAGATGATCTCTAAGTGGCCTTTAGTTCAGATATTTTAGAATTCTGTGATTTTGTTGTATGCTGTTCAAGATTAGAAAAGAAAAAGTCATGAGGGGCAATGGCTGTATTAGACTCTGAGCCACAGGGACCCAGGACGGAATTCAATATCCTTTTGCGTCACTTGGAAAATACTCCTATAAATACAGAAGGCACTTGTGTTCTCTTTGAATATAAGATTAAGTAAGGTAGCCGGAAAACTGCATTTTTTGTATAATCCTCAGTTTAAAAGCAGGAGGTACCAATGGAGAAAGAAAAGGAACAAAAACCAATCAGCAAACTCTGGAAAGCTTACACATAATCAAGGCAAATGGACTCTTTGCTCACAATAGGACTCTCAATCCTTGGCCAAATAGTTAAACAAACACTTGAAAGAAACTCAGAACCAGTTGCAAGATAAATGGTAGAGAAGGCTTTTTGCCCACTCGGTTGGGCTAAAAGCTTTTAGACAAGTGCTCAAGGCTTAGAGATGAGAGAAAAGCAAGAGAGGGAGCTGTGTTGGGCAGTAGTTAAAAGCAGAGGCATGGAGTAAACATGTTTTCAACAAGACACTTTATTGTTGAAAAGCCACTCCAAGCAAACCCTGCTTTTCACTTCCAAATCACGGCTGCAGGAAGCTTTACGAAATGAACAGGAGCAGCAAATGAACGTACTGAATCACAGCACCCTTCACATAAGGGAATTGTCCACCCATTCCCTTCTTGCCATGATGTTTTAAGCTGCAAAGGATATGTCAGAAAAAATGAAAATAATGTAACCCTTCCCCATTAATGCAGTAGTATACACTTGGAGAAATATCTCTGGAAGAGGCAGGATAGCAAAGGAGTTAGGGTCTGAAAACTGGCAGGCCCATTGTGTACTGTTGGGCATATAACTTAAACTCTGAGCCTCAATTTTCTCATCTGTAAAATGGAGATAATAAGGGTAACTGGCTTATAGAGTTGTCATGAGGATTGAAAATAATTCACTTGAAGTGTTTAGTACCACAACTAGAACATCGTAAACAAATGGAGTCAGCAGTAGATACTATTCTCATTATTATTTATTATTTTTATTTTGAAGACTGCTTTGGTGTAGAAATACAAGACAAATCTGCTTCAACAGTGGTAGAGAATAACTTTTGGCTACTTCTGTGACTTTGGGAATGTTAAGATGCAGTTAGAAAATCACCCTAGGAAGGGCTAACTCGAGCTCTTCCCTGCACCTGTGTCCCTGGCAAGCCCAGCCAGCCTCCAGGCCTCCGTTCATAAAGGCACCATTTCCTTCAGGACCCCTTGGTCAGGAGAGGCTATCCCCTTTTCTTTCATAGCCCTTAGTACCATTATAATTAGGCGGTTACTGGGGTCATTCTTTGTTGAATGCATAATTTTTGAAAAAGTTAAAGACATGACTTTTGTCCAAGTGTACATTGAGTACGTGTAAAAGATCTTTTAACACAGGAAACCAGCAGGAGGACTGGGCTGGTTCACAGAGCTTTTGTCAGTGGGGAAAGGTATGCTGAGGCAAGTCTGCTATATTACAGAAAAATAGGTTCATGCCCTATAGAGCAATAAAACTATAACCTTTGAGGTTATCTTTTTGTACTAGACGACAATCATTTGCCTCTCCACCAGACAAGTCTTGAGTCTACAAGTTAACATGTAACTACACAGAGGCTCGGCCTGTATCAATGGTAAATAATAAATTAAAAAAAGGCACATTCTATTAGAGAATAAAATAATCCCTGGAGTAGGGGTAGGGGCTGTTGAATAAAACTGTGGTAGGATTGAAAAAGACATTCAGTCATCCTTGTGTCTTATTTCCAAAATTTGGATTATTTTTCTTAACAAATGTCAATCTCCTCCTTTATTTATTTATTTATTTTTTAAAAAAGCAATCCACTCATTACTTTCAATGGAAAAGCATTGCTCATTAAAAACAAGAACAAGAAAGTCCATTTACATATCATCGTTTAGAAGTTTTGGCCAATGCAATGAGATAAAAAAAGAAAGCCCAAATCAAGTGTCTGGGTTCGGGTGAGGCCTGTCATGTGTTTGTTGCAACCTCTTATTGCCTACACCCTCTGGTGTGTGCCTTCGGCCCCTTACTGGAACCAATTCCCACTGCAGACTTGGTCCTAAACTCACATTTTGTATCCTAGATTTTATTTTGGATTTTTGTATTTATGTGCAAAAGTGAGAATGAGTTATTGTTTAGTTTTTTCATGTACCTTTAGGTTGTATCACCCAAACCACATTTACCTCATAAAAACCAAATTGAGTTACATGCTGTTTTCTATATTTTGGAATACTTTGGGTAACATAAGGGGGAGTAAGTTGTATTTTGGAAATTTAAGACGCTACTTTAGAAACTCCATTAGTACCCTTTGTTTTTTGGGGACATAATTAAAAAAAATTTTTTTGTTTATTTGAGAGAGAGAGCTCCCCACTGAGCAGGGAGCCCAATGCAGGACTCTATCCCAGAACCCCAGGATCATGACCTGAGCCAAAGGCAGATGCTTAACCGACTGAGCCACCCAGGCGCCCCAGAGACATACATTTTTTTATAATTGTTTCTACTTCCTCTGTGACTAGACTATTGGTCTATTTATGTTCTTTGTTTGGTGACTTCTCACTTTGTTATTTCATACTTCAGCAGTCTATAGAGTATTGATAATGATAATTACTAATACATAGTTTAGAATATCATCCATATTTTAAAATAGTCATTTCTATTCATTGCCAATATCTTTTTTCACCCCACATTTTACCATTTTTAATAAATTTGCTTATTCTCCCTTTTTTGGGGGGGAGAATTAGGTTTGATTTTATGGTTTTTTTCTTCCTCATTAATCTAGAAAAACAAGTGTTCTTCTATGCACTGCTTTGGGAGCACTCCATCAATGTTAGTATGGAAATATCATTTCAAAATATTCTGTTATATAGGGATTTTTTTTCTTGAGGTAGGAAGTATGGAAGCACTTAACATTTTTATAGGATGTGGAACTTTAAAATTCTGCATGCACTTAAAAGCTCTGGTTCATTGAGATATGATTTATATATAATAAAATTTATCCCTCTAAACCATAACATGTAATGAGTATTGACAAATATATACAACTGTGTGACAATCACCGCAATCAAGATATGAACCATTTCTGACGTTCTGAAAAGTTTCCCTTGCTCCTTTGTAGCCGATTCTCTGTCCTATCCCTTGTTCCTTGGAGCCACTGCTTTCTGTTGCTCTAGTTTTGCCTCTTACAGAATGTTATATAAATGCAGTCCAACAGTATTAATCGTTTGTGTCTGGATTCTTTTGCTCAGAATATTTTTTTGATTTATCCATGTGTTGTGTGCATCGATAGAATGCTCATTTCTGTTGTCCAGTGGTACTTCATTATGTCATGGATGCTCTACAGTTTGCTTATCGGTTCACCAATTAGGGAATATTTAGGTTGTTTTCAGCTTTTGGCTATTATGAATAAAGCTGATATGAATTTTGCTTGCACTTCTAATTTCATTTTTTAAATATTGCAGAATATTCGATATTCTGGCTTCTTTTGGTCTTCATTTATAATATGCATTTTTATGAGATCTTTATATAAAAATAATTTATTATTTTACCTTTTGCATCTCTCCATTGTCTAACTGATACTGTTGATCAGCTCTGCAATTTCTTGTATTAATTTGTTATTTATTGATTATTCACATTCTGACTTTCATATTGAGAAGCAACATAATGGAGTGGTTGAGTATCAGCTCTGGAGCTAGAGAGACTCAAGTCTGAGCTGCAGCTTCCCTCTTAGTAAATAGCTGGGTTTTCTTGGCAAAGGCCCTCCACTTCGTTAAGTCCCACTTTCCTCATCTATAAAATAGGGAGAACTAAAATATCACCTACCTCGTGGAATTAATTCATGTGAAAATTAAGTGAGGTAATGTATGTAGAGTGCTCAGCACAGTCCTAGACACTTAGAAAAACTCAATAAATGGTAGACTTAGCTATTTTTATAGTGGAATACTTAGCTCTCTAATTTTATTTATTATTTTTCTTAAATTTATTTTTTATTGTTATACTCAGCTATTGTTTGGGACATATAAATCCAGTATTGTTGGATTTTTATCCTTTAATTTATCACTTACCATTTTCATTTAATAACTAGTTCCTCTCTCAGAACTTTTTACTATGATACTGGTATTAACTAAGTGCTTTTTGTGATTATGATTATGATTTTCTTTAGGGTTACCATTATGCTTTTGTAACTCTACTCTTATGATATTCTCACAGGGTTAAGTGTCCTCCAAATCACATGCCTGCAAAGACCACACATATAGTGTAACTGTGAGACATAGACCAAGAGTAAAGCAATCAGTGCTCAGCTGCTTGCCCGGTTCCAAGCACATCACCTGACTTGCTGCGTTGCCTTTGAAAGCAGCAAACGCATAGTCCACAGGCTGCATTTGTCACAACCTGCCAATCTCTGTACCTGCCTTGGTCTTCCCCTAAGTTTTGTCTGTCAATTAAAAAATTTATTTTAGTTTCGTCTGTTTTATCTAGCCAACTGTTGAATTTATTATTTCAATCAGCTCACATTTTATGTGGGAGTGTGCTTGTTTGTATTTATTATATAATTAACCCATTTGTAGTATAAACAGCTGTCACTAAGTTTAGCTTAACTGTTGTGTCTAGTTTTGCTTCTACTTTATGTTTTCTGCGGTGTATTTTTAAAAAATCTATGTTTTGGGGACATTTTAAAATTGCTCAAATAGTACAAGAACATATTACCATTGTAAAAGCTTCTGTACAAAAAGTTGTAAGAAGCCTAGAGCATGAAACATGTGAGAATCTCCATCGTACCTTCCCTCCACCCATTTTCACTCCCTTTCCAAGAGAAAATCACTGTCAACATCTAGAGCGTGTCTCTGCTCCTCTTTTCTATACATTTTAAAAATGTTTTTCTATATTACTATACCTACATATACAAATATCTTAAAAATAAATTATATATTTTATACTGTTTTATGATATCCTTTTAAAAAATACTTAGGGGCACCTGGTTGGCTCATTCAGTTAAGCATCCGACTGTTTCAGCTCAGGTCTTGATCTCAGGGTGGTGAGATCGAGCCCCGTGTTGGGCACCACACTCAGTTTGGCATCTGCTTCAGTTTCTCTCCCTCTGCCTCTCCCACCCTGTGCGTGATCTCTGTCTCTAAAATAAATAAATCCTAAAAAAAATAAAAAATACTTAAAACTCTGTCTTATGTTGGTATACAGCTCATTATGTTTTAGAGAGTATGCAGAATTTCATAGTAGGAATATTTCCAAATTAATTTTGCTTGGCTGGGAATTTCCCATTGTTTCCAGTTTTCTGGTATTACAAATGATGATGCAGTAGACAGCCTTGTGCATGCTTCTTTATGCAGAAAGAGCAGGTACCTACAAATGGAAATGACTGTTCAAGTGGTGTGCACAGTTACACAATGATACTGCCAAATTACTCTTCAAGAGGGCTAAACCCATTGATGCAAACACCAATATGCACTCGAAGAGTACACAGTTCCCACACACTCCTAAAATATTTATTTTTAACATTTTTATGATTTTCTAATCTGATGGGCAAAAAATGGTTTGCCATCATTGCTTTAGTTTGTATTCCTCTAAATATTAGTAGATATCAGTAGACTATTAGTAGATAGACCTTTTACATGTTTACTGGCTATTTGGAGGCCTACAGTATGCATTACAATTTTTTTCAAGTGTAAGTTGTGATGGGAAAGGGCATAGATCATAAGTGTCCAAGTTGATAAAATTTCAACAACTGAACACACCCCTAAAACCATCACCCAGATTAAGAAATAAAATATTACCAGCATCCGGCTTGTGTACACTCCCAGTCAACCTCCCATTCATCCATTGCTTCTTTTGTACTCTACATACATGACATCAAACAGTAGTGTCTGGCTTCTTTTGCTCAACACTGTTTGAGGGATTCTCATGTATCATTGCATGTAGTTGCAAATCATTCTTGTTCATTATAGTCTAGTACACCACAGTATGAATATATCACAATTTACTTATCCATGTTACTGTTGGTAGACATTTGTGTTATATCCAGATTTTGGCTATTATGACCAGTGCTGCAGTAAACATTGACATGCAGGTTTTAGGTGAACTTTTTCATTTCTTTTGGGTAACTACTTAGCAGTGAGATTGCTGGATCAAATGGTAGTGTATGTTTAACTTTTTATAAAGGACCTGCAAACTTTTCCAAAGAGGCTTTACTATTTGCATTCCCATCATCAGTGTATGAGCTGCATTTGCTCAGCATTTGGTATTGTATTTTTAAATTTTATCTACTCTAATAGGTATGCTGTCGGGGCGCCTGGGTGGCTCAGGCAGTTAAGTGCCTGCTGTTGGCTCAGGTCATGATCCTGGAGTCCTGGGATCAAGCCCTGCGTTGGGCTCCCTGCTCAGCGGGGAGTCTGCGTCTTCCCCTGCCCGTGCTCTGTCTCTCTCAAATGAATAAGTAAAATCTTTAAAAAAAATAGTAAGTATGCTGTGGTATCTTGTGATTTTAATTTGCATTTTTCTAATGCCTAATGGTGTCTATTTGTCTTCTGCGTATCGATACTCTTGTTAAAATGTCTGCTAAGTGATTTGCTCATTAATTTTTTCCACTTTTTTAAAAAAAGATTGTTTTTAAGTAGTCTTTACACCCACCATGGGGCTCAAACTTATAACCCCAAGATCAAGAGTCACATACTCTACTGACTGAGCCAGCCAGGCGTTCCAGTGATTTGCTCAGCAAAATTGGGTTGTTTGGTTTCTTACGGTTGATTTCTGAGGGTTTTTATATATTCTGGATATAAATCATTTGTTGGACATATGATTTGCAAATATTTTTTCCCAGTGTGAATCTTGTCTGTTCCTTGCTATTTTAACACTGTTCATGGTTTGTTTGCATATAAGAGTTTTGAACTCTTTTAGACAGATTTGTCAGTCTGTTTTTTTATAGCTCCTATCGTTAATGTATTGCTTAAGGAGGATTATTAAAGTTACACATGTCTTTCTTTCTACTATTGGAAAAGTAATATCAAAAATCTTCAATATGCCTATTAAATTCTACATTTTTCCTACCAAATATGTGCTCTTTTCTCTCAAAAACTGAAACAATTTAATATGTCTTTACTTCTTTTCCTTCTCTCCTTTCCTCACAATCTTTCATGTTCTGAGGTAACTCGACTACTGTTTTCCTGCATCATCTTTTAGGTTCATTTTTTGTTCTTGCTTTTCTTTTCCTTTAGGCATGTTGTCTGGACATTTTTTTCCAGAGAGTTCATAGGTTACAAATTTTCTGAGTTCTTGAATATACAAAATATTTTCTGCTCATTCTTTTTTTTTTTTTAAGATTTTATTTATTTATTTGACAGAGAGAGACACAGGGAGAGAGGGAACACAAGCAGGGGGAGTGGGAGAGGGAGAAGCAGGCTTCCCGAGGAGCAGGGAGCCCGATGTGGGGCTTGATCCCAGGACCCTGGGATCATGACCTGAGCCGAAGGCAGATGCTTAATGACCGAGCCACCCAGGCTCCCCATTTTCTGCTCATTCTTAAAAGACTAGCTAATAATTACAGGTCAAACATAATTTCAAAATATTGTTCTATTGTTTTTCCACACCAAGGATTACAGTGAGGAATGCAATGTCATCTAATTGATATGTATTTACTTATCTATTTATTTTCTTTGAAAGTTTTAGGATTTTCTTTTTATCTTTGGTTTCCTGAAATGTCACTGCAATGTTCTAGGTATTGGTCTTTAAGTTTTTGTTTTTGTCTTTTTTTTAATTTCCCTTCTTGACACTTTGTGTGCCCTTTCAAAAAAAACCCATATATTCTTGGAAACCTTATTCTGTTTATTTCTTGAAGTTACTTCTCTTTCTAATTCAGTCTTTTTCTTTTTTTTAGAGATTTATTTATTTATTTGAGAGAGCGAGAATGAGAGAGTGAGAGTACATGAGAGGGGGGGAGGGTTAGAGGGAGAAGCAGGCTCCTCGCTGAGCAGGGAGCCCGATGCGGGACTCGATCCAGGGACTCCAGGATCATGACCTGAGCTGAAGGCAGTTGCTTAACCAACTGAGCCACCCAGGCGCCCCTAATTCAGTCTTTTTCTATCTGCAACTTCTGTTAGATGGGTATCGATTTGTGTGTTGCTTCTGAAATCCCCAGTTGTGTAATTTTTGCGTATAAAAATGGAACCTAGGTCTCTTACGCCAATAAAACCTATAGGCAAGAGGCTATAGGGAATTAGTGTGGGTGTGTTTATAAATTAGCTGGGCTAATGGAATAAATAAAAGGAAAGTTTTGATAATTATTTTGACAACATAGACAGTGTTAAGGTAACTGTCTAATACTGGGGCTCTGACACTTGTTAATTAATATAACTACTTAGATTATCTTCCTTAGTAAATTTAATTTTTATAGAAATTGACACCAAAAGACTTTTTTGGAGGATAGGGTAGAGTTGATGTGGAAGTCTGTTTAAAGTTCTTAATTTTATGTTTTTCTTTTTTCTTCTCTCCTCTCCTCTCCTCTCCTCTTCTCTTCTCTTCCATGATTCCTCCTCTCTCTGGTTGTCAATCTGTGAATGATGAGATTACAGCACCCCAACATTCTAAAACTTATGAGACTAACCCACAGTACACTCTAGAAGGGGGGTAGTGAACACTATTAAACAGGAACATAATGATTGCATGCAAAAAGGGATGTTGTGAAGGTGGCAAGCGCATGGCTGATAGTGATTGGTCAGGGTTCTTCTGCTAGAAAAGCATTCTAATTTTCTTTTCCTGTCTCTTCACTTATATAGGTTAAATTCAGAAATGGGGGCGGGAGACCTGGGCTGTTGTACTAACCTCCAATCTATCCTGCTGGCTTGTCTTCTCTGCTCATGGGCTCTCATCACTGTGCTCATCTTGTCCACCTGGTTTACTCCTCATTTTGTGTTGCTTCCCACTTCCAAGCTCCTTGATGGTGAAGCCTGGGCGCTTGCTCTGTAACATGTGTAGGAGAAATGAATAAATAAATGAGAAGAGGAGAGGATTTTTCGGCTAATACCCTACCTCAGGGGTTCTTGGTCTGAGGACACATTAAAGGCACAACCTTTGGATGTTTTCAGTCATACCCAGGTCAGGACTCCAGCCCAGACCAATGACTCAGGAACTGGGTCGGGCTAGGGCATCTGTAGGTTTGAAATGCTCTTCAGGTGATTCTAATGTGCACATCTGATTGGAAACAGCTGCCCCAGATTAGTGGGGTCTCAAATTTGATTTTGCATTATAATCAGCTGGTAGGGGACGTCTGGGTGGCTCAGTTGGTTAGGCAGCCCACCCTTGATTTGGGCTTCAGTCATGGTCTCAGGGTCCTGAGCCCCAGATCAGTTTAGGCACTCAGCAGGGAGTCTGCTTAAGATTCTCTCCCAATGCCTGCACCCCCCCAAAAAAATCACCTGGTAGGTTTGTTAAAACACAGATTTTTGGGCCCCATTCCCTGAGTTTCTGATTCAGTAGGCCTGAGGTAGGGCCCAGGAATTAGGTTTCTGACCGGTTCTCAGGTGATGCTGATATTGCTGGTCTGGGGCCCACACTTTGAAAACCATTGCCTAAGATTTTTTAATAGCTATGATGAAAAGTTCTGTATTAACAGTACTCAGTGGTTAGCTGCACATAAAATCAAAATACTGATGCCTGGGTCTTACTCTCTAATCACAACCGGAGCTCTACGGGAAGAGCGACGGCATCTTTTGTTTGTAAAATTTCCCCAGGTGATTAAGTACAGTGAGGTTTTAGAAATGCTACTCTAGACCTTTGCTACTCAGAGTGTGTCCTTAGATCAGCACCAACATCACTTGGAAGCTTGTTAGGAATGCAGAATCTCAGTCCTTCCCTTAGAACTACTAAATCTGCATTTTAAAAAGAGATGTGTAGACACATTAAAGTTTAAGAAGCACTACTCTAGAGAACTGTTCATCTTCGATGCTCATAGAATAATTTGTTTCTTATCTCTGATGCTGGGTGCAAATTCCCTAAGGGTTGGCTTCTTGCCTAATTCATCCTCAATCCAGAGCACCTAGTATAGTGAGTTTTTTTATTTCGTTTTTGTTTTTTTCCATATGGAGCTGCTCAATAAATACTTTTGAATAAATGAATTTGGGTTGGAATTTAACACCCATTCTCATCTACAAAGTGGATACACACTTTCTTCTACTGGCTAGGCTTTTGGCCACCTCTCAGATAAGGATCCTCACACTGTCATATCACTTTAATTGCTCCGCAATTACTTAATACAGTATTAAGAAAAATTTCATGGGCAGGAGTCATTTCAGACATTCCTGAAGTTTCAAGAAAAAGCAGTTTGGATGCTTCCACACAGACTCTACATATTGTGACCCAGAGGTTCACTGTGTGGGCCAAGACATTGATTTCCTCTGTTGTCACATAAACTAACATTCTTCTTGGAATTCCCACACCACAGTTATACACACTGAGTGGCTGCTTCCCTTAGAGTTTCAGGGGCACTGCTTTGATCACTTTTTCTGATAATGTGTAGAACTTGAAACAAATTTAAAGATACCCTATCACTTGGCACTGTTCATTCTCCTCATCATGAGATTTTTCACATTTAGAAAAATTTAAACCTTCTGGGAAATGGTCACATTGAACAACTTTAAGCATGACCAAATCTTGGGAGGTTTCTTCAAGTATAGTTGGTAGGCAGAATAATTCCCCAACCCGAAGTCCTAATTAGTCTAGGTCCTAATCCCCACCTGTCTAATCATGTGAATATGTTACTTAACATGGTAAAAGGGTCTTTGCAGATGTGATTAAAGACCTTAAAATGGGGAGATAATCCTGGATTATCCCAGTGAACTGAATGTGATCACATGAGTCTTTAAAAGAAGGGAACCTTCTGGCTACAAAGAACCAAAGAGACGGTGGTGTAAGGAGAACTTGACCATCCAAGAATGGGGAAAAGGGGCCATGAGCCAAGAAATGCAGGTGGTCTCTAGAAGCTAGAAAAGGCAAGGAAACACCTCCTTTCCTAGAGCCTCCAGAAAGGAATGTATACCTGTCCACACCTTGATTTTAGCCTGATAAGACCTGTGTTAGGCTTTTGACCCACAGAACTGTATGGTAACAAATTTGTGTTGTTTAAGCTACCAAATTCATGGTGACTTGTTACAGCAGGAATAGGAAACTAGTACAGAAAGCAAGACACTTTTTTGTTTCTAGGTATGTTTGGAGGTACAGACAGGTTAAAAGCATCCAATAGTCTGTTTTTTTACATTCCCCTGTGTCATCTAAATCTTCCTAGTTATCAGAAAATACTTTTATCTTTTGGCCTAAACTCTTTCTAAAATTCTTTTCTTCCCCTTCCCTGATGTGAAGTTCAGAGAATCTGGTGTTGGGATGGAAAGGTGATGAATATGGCAAGTAGTATTAGGATTTGAAGAATATAGATGTGGTCCCATGTCCCCAAACACCTACCGCCACCCCAGGTCTCAAATTCCATTATGAGAGACCCATGGTTTGCATCTTCTTCAGTTTTCATGTGTTTCCCCCTATTACAAGCACTTATATCTCCGGAGAAGTAAACCTTTCCCTGAGAATATGATTACTTTACCACTACATGTGGGAGAGATACAAGATAGATTATATGGGAAAAGAGAAGAGAGGTAAAGGAGCAACCTCACTATCATCACAATTATGTCAAGAGCTCTTTACCTAAAATAGTTTAATTAATTAATTAATTTTTAAAAAAGATTATTTATTTATTTATTTATTTATTTGAGAGAGAGACAGAGTACACAAGGGGGGTGAGGTGCAGAGGGAGAAGCAGAATCCTTGCTGAGCAGGGAGCCTGATGTGGGGCTCAATCCCAGGACTCCAGGATCATGACCTGAGCCAAAGACAGATGCTTAACTGACTAAGCCACCCAGGCGCCCCAAGAAATTTAAATAAGATACTAAAGGGAACATGTTTTTGTGTGTATTTATTTAGTGCCTACTCTGTGCCATGTGCTTTATTTCAGTGATCTCATTTAATCTTTCAACAACCCTGTGAAGTGTCAGGTGTGGGATTTTGTTTTACCCAGATTACAAGTTGGTAATCTGTTAATGCTGAAACTGGATTTTCCAGTGAGTATTTGTCTGTTATTTATTTATTTATTTTTAATAAAGATTTTATTTTATTTTATTTTATTTGACAGACAGAGAGAGACAGCGAGAGAGGGAACACAAGCAGGGGGAGTGGGAGAGGGAGAAGCAGGCTTCCCGCCAAGCAGGGAGCCCAGTGCAGGGCTCGATCCCAGGACCGTGGGATTTTACCTGAGCCAAAGGCAGATGCTTAACGACTGAGCCACCCAGGCATCCCTTGTCTGTTATTTATGATGCTGGCAGATGAGACTCCTAAGTGAGAGACAAAGGATTTTATTACTCCTGTTGCAGCAAAGAGCATGAGCGCCAGCATTTTGTGCCAGATCCCAAGGTCCAACAGGGTAACCCAGTAGGAGCCCACATGGATAATATGCTCACATTTGTTTTGTGCCATTGATGGGAAATCTACCACTTTTATAGCAAGTAATGAGTAATCATGCTCTTTGTTCTGGGGGGAGACATTACTTCATCCCTCAAGGTTGCCTGCTGCAAGTACAACCCTGAGAAATTGCTTGGGTAAAGAACAGCTGGGGCCTTGCATTCTTGGCATACCCTACATGCCAAGTGTGAGCACAAGAGACTCATGGAGAATTGTCTCTCCCAACACAAAATATGTATTATTATTCCCATCTCACAAACAAGAAATCTGAGGTGAAAGAAAGTTGGACAACTTGTCTACGGATACAAGAAGTAGTGAGGACAAGATTCAAAGTCATATCTATATTTGAAAGCCCATTGTCTTCCCACCATAAGCTGCTGTCCGCTAGAAAGGCTATATTAGAAAAATAATTACACCATAATGATATTCTAAAATCACGAATTAATAAGATAACAAAAGCAGGGGCACCTGGGTGGTTCTCTCCCTCTGCCCCCCCCACTTGTGTGCTCTCTCTTTCAAATAAATAAATCTTTACAAAAAGATAACAAAAGCAAACTTAATATTTAAAAAATTACCAGAAGGTAGTGGGATTTCTGCTGGACATGTAAATATATTTATTAATTCATTCTTTTACAAAAGTTACTAAAAACTTTCTATGTATCTTCTCTGTGGTAGGAATGGATGGAGACCATGAAGAGAAAGCAGGAGATAAATGACGAAAAAGGAATATTCTGGTAAGTGAAATGCCTCAGTACCACTTGGCACAATACTGTTCTGCATTGCTGAACTCAAAACTTGAGACGGTGGAACTTTGACATCCAGAAAGGTTGCTTTTCCTGAACTCCTAATGACTTTAATTGAAAGTCACTTCAGTCTTCTTCTGGTGGCCTCTCTAGATCTTTTGTTTCATTGAAGAGTAACTTGGGGAGCATCTGTGGAAATTTATCATTGCATTAAACAAGAAGATACATTTGATTCAGAAACAATTTTCTTTTTAAAGTCCAAATGTTAAAAGACAAAATAAATTTTAATGTGATACATTAGAAGGATTTTTTCAATCTGAATTCAGTACTCATGCAAAAGGACAAACTCATTAAGTTCTCAAAAGTCTCCAAGGAAGATGATGATGTTCAAGTGCTAAATTGCAGCACTTCCATGTTTCTGATAAAAGCTGAGAATGTAAAAAATTTTTGATTCTTTGAATCACTTATCTAAACACATTATTATCATAAACAATTATGATTGTAGACCTTGGTACAGAGAAATTCTCAGCTTTTGAAAAGCCTAGGGAAAATAATAAGTGTGAGCCTCTTCTACCTGCCCCATTCCTGTCTCTTCCATTGATCTCATCTTAGGATTTTATGTTCCTTTTGGAATAACTCCTAGACAGCTTTGTCTGGAATTAAGGCCACACTGAAAGGAAAAAAAAAAGCAATTAATATGCTTGTGTATCTGTGCATATATAAAAATGTCCAAAAGCATGTTTATCTACTCAAATGTGAGCTGTGATCCTTTGGCTGTGGGATCACAGGCCATTGTTTGTATCCTCACCTGAGGTTGGGTTGCCTGCCATTGAGAAGGACTTTCCGCCTTTGCCTCTGGCTTTCCGTTTTGCGGTTTGCCTCACCCTGTGTTGTGTTCTTTGTTCTTGTAAACAGCATGTGCATATGTCTTCCTTAGTGCTGACGGGGGAGTGTTTGAGGGTGAGAGAGGAAGGGAAAAGTGGGCATGTGAAAGTAACTGGGGGTACTAGCCTGGCCAGGAGACTTTCCCTTGTGCCTCTTAGGGTGTTTGAAGGAGTCAGGTTGTTATTCCTTTTGGCCTTTAGGCCTTTCTTTCTGTTAATTCATTTGACAATTATTTACTGCGTGATCTTATGTGCCAAGCACTTCCTAGGTCCTGGGAATCTAGCAGTAAACAAAGCAAATTTCCTTCTTCCATGGAATTTACATTCTAGAAGACAATTGAAAAATTAACAAAATAGAATATGTCCCATCATGAAAAATGATGGGAAGAAAAATAAACTGGGGTGAAGCAGATGGAGAGTGAGGGAAGATGAAGGTGAAGGAGCTATTTTCTATCAGTGAAGAGGGAAATCCTCTCTGATGAGGGATTATTTGAATAGAGATGCAAGGAAGCAAGGGAAGGAGCTGCTATTCCAGGCAGAGGGAATAGCACACAAGGTCCTAAAGTGTGTATATCCTTTGGCTTTTCAAGGAGCAGAAGATAGGTCAATGTATCAGGGCAGAGTGAGTGTGCTGGGGAGTGTAGAAGAGGACTGAGGGGTATCTGGGCCTCAGGGTGTATATAGCCTTGCTGGCCACATTGTGGTGACCTGTAAATTTTACTTGAGTGACATAGGAAGCCACTGAGCAATTTTCAGTGGGAAAGTGACCTGATACGTTGTATTTTAGAAGAATCATTGCTATCATGTCTAATAATTTATTTGAATACAGTAGACAGTGAGTTCCAACACTTAATGACCTCTTTTTCGTTAAGCGTTGAAGAAATAAATCATTAATATGTTATTTGGTATATTTAAGAATTACAGTCAGTGTTGCAATAGATTAGGAAGCGATGCTTTCTGGAGGAGAAAATAACCAAAGAGAGATTAAGGAAGCCATTTGTCCCTATCTAGCTGATGGACACAAATTTTAGTTCCCATATGCAGGTGTGTGAGAAATGTAACTATTTTCCTGTAAGTATACTCCTAGTATTCTCTCCATTATGGGTGTCACATAAGTTAGAGGGTTAGGTTACATCATAGCAATGATTCTCCAAGTGTGGTCCGAAGAGCAGTGATATCAATATCACCTGAGAACTTGTTAGAAATGTAGATTCTTAGTCCCCGTCCCGGACTTGCTGAACCCAAATCTGTATGCTAGCAAGCTCTCTGAGGGAACTCTAATGCACATTAAAATTTGAGAATAACCCTATCATGGTGTCACATCATGGGTGGGGCACCTGGTCTGTGTTGCCATCAGTCTATAAGGGCATCACTGAGACCTCTAGCGTTCTGTTGTAGATCCATGTGGGGCCCAGCCTTTGTCCCTCATTTCTGACTCCAAGATCTTTCCAATCAAGTTCTTCTTTCTCAGCTAATTTCTGTCCATTCTTAGCTACCCTATCTATAAGGATTCTACTGCGGCTGTATCACATGGAGCTATGGGAATTTTTTTGGTGTTACTGAAACTCAGGCTACTTAGGGGCCTCTCTCAGCTTCACAAAATTATCTGCCACTTCCTTGTTACTTTGTGGTTTGGGGAACTGGTCCCCATGTGTCCATTTTTCTTAGGGGATCCTGGTGTTTTCATAGTCTTAGCCTAAGAAAGGGAGCCTAAGTTCTCTCTGTTCTCAGATTGCCCCAAACTTAACTGAAGTTTCTGTTCCTACAGTGGGCTCCTAGATGCTAGGACAGCTTCAGGATTTCTTCTCAGGACCCATCAGCATCTGAACTCATTTCACTTGCCATCTCTCCTTAGTAATTGAGGCAATGCTTTCTAGGTTCAGGCAGGAAAATTTGCCTTGCTTTAGAAATAACTCTCCTATAGCACAGGCCATCCATCATCAAGGTAGACAAAGACACTTTGGGGAAAGATTGCAAATGGTATCTTCTCTCCTCCTCACTGACAAAACCACCATGCTGCTTTAAATAATTAATGAAAAAAAATATTAAGATTGTGGTGCATCTTCTTTTAAGAAACTTACCTGTTGGGGGCACCTGGGTGGCTCAGTTGGTTAAATGGCCAACTCTGGATTTCAGCTTAGGTCTCCATCTCAGGGTGGTGAGATCAAGCCCCACGTCGGGTTCTCTGCTAAGCGAGGAGTCTGCTTGAGGAGTCTCTCTCTCCCTTTCCTTCTGTCCCTTATCCTCCAAATAAACAAATAAATCTTTAAAAATAAAAAAGAAATTTACTTATGTATGTGCCAAATGCCTGTCAGGTGGTTCTTAGATACCTCAAATTTGGGAAGCCTGGGACTGTATCCATAATTGTGATAACTCAAGTTGCCCACCACTTTTCTCTCATTGACTACTGTCAAATTCTTCATGGGCCCAGTGAACCATGATGCTGACCCTTTTGTTGTGACTGCATCATTTATATAGTAAGTCTGCTTTTTTTAGTCCTTATTAGCTTGCAACAATTAAAGTATATTAGGTATTGTAAGTATAAAGGCATTGTAAACATGAATGAAAATGAATGAATGAAATTCTGGTTTTGAGCTGATCTGGATGATCAAAAATGCTTTATGATAAGTTTAAAAATTAACTTGGGAATGAAGTCAAAAATTGAAAAAAAATTAATAAAAATTCTGTTGACTTCTGAGAAAAAATTTCAGAACCCTCAAGGGATTCTTGGGATCAAGTTAAGAATATACTTCCTTTGAGTCTCTGGGGTCAGTAGTTTTATTTTTATTTGCCACGGAACCATACTCTTAAGTTTTGTGGGTGCTTCATGCTCCTCCTCCCACCCCACTTTTCCTGTCTGTATGAAATATATTTGTGCATTTTTTCCAGGGGGAGCGCATGATCTTATTTCTGGAGGGAAAGGAGCCTGTACTTGGATGTGAAATGAAAGGGTTCCTGGGGATGATGAGGCTGATTGCAGTCATCAAACCTTATAAATATGTGACTTGTAATCACTATTTTGGAGGAAAAAGTTACACCAGCTCATTTTTAGTCTTGCTGTAATCTGTGGTAATTTGGAATGGTCAGAAGCTCATCATGCCCACTTTTGATAGACTTTCAAAATAAGGCATCTTCTTAGCTCTCAAGCCTCACAAGACACCCACATGGAAGGAGCTTGGAGCTTACAGCAGAACCTCAAAATACAAGCCTCCCTGTTCTATTATAAGGCACTAGACTGTCCATAGTGTTTTTTTTTATTCTCCAAGATGCCTTTCCACAGTGGACAGTCATGGCTTTTGCTAACACTAAAGCTGAATAAAAGTGTTTTGAAATATAGGTGAGGGATTAATCCCTTGCAAAATATTTTTTAAAGTTCCGTTCTTTTCTAATCTATGAATTGTTGGAGAGGCCTCTCAGACTGTCTCCTGGCTGTGTGTGTGTGTGTGTGTTTGGCTACATCATTGCTGAAGCCAAGCTGATTAAGACTAATTTTGGTTAAAATAAATTCGTGCCTGGGCAGACAACCAATGTGCAGAGTCTCAACCAGAGGCAATTAAAGTGAGATTCATGTTATGATGGAGACTTAATAACAACGGCAGTATTTGACATAATTTTGATGAACCAGTGGCAACATAATGTTCCCAGTGTGTCGGACTATCCTAGAATTTATTTGCTATATTTTATCTCACTTTAGAGTTGCTCTTTGATTCTGACACATCATTCTCTCTGGTAAGGGTTTCAGATCAGCCTGTCTGATTCATGACAGCACAGAGAAGGTATTCCCAAGAGCTAGTAGGATGATTGTTGAGAAAAACAGAGAGAGAGACAGATGGTAGACTTTATTTTACTGGCTCATCTGCTTTTGTGGAGAATGATTATACATTAAAAGTAAGTGGCACCAGAAGTCACATCTAACTGAGGTTCATCTCACATGTTTCCCTGTGGAGAACTTAAAATACAGCATGAGGGACAACCTAATACCTGAACAAGTATGGGGAGCAGACCCCTGAGGACATGATCATGATGTAAGGTGGGGCTGGCGCAGATCTGAGAGGTCATTTGCTCTGACATGTCTAGTCTTCTTACTGCCTTGTTGTTAGGTAAGAGTTTAGTCTTTGCTTAAACACCTTGAGTGGTAGGGAACTCTGTATTTCTACTTGCAGACTGTTTAACTGTGACATAATTCTTTCCTCTTTTGGGCTGATACTGACTTCTGAGTACTGTCATATTCATTAATCCTGGCTACGCTCTTTGGAAGCAACACAAAACAAATTGATTTCTTGTTTTACCCGGCAAGTATCTTGGATCTGAGCTAGAATTATATGTCTTCTACAGGCTAAATGTTCCCAATTCCTTGGATCCTTCCCTAGATGAAATGGATCAGGTCCTAGCTCATCAGCCCTCTGAATTAGAGGAACTTGGAAGAGATGGAAATAGTTTAGTTTAAATTTGCTTAACCTACTTACATGGCACAAACATTGAATATTCAGTACCAAGCTGATAAAAATAAAAGAGTCTTGTTAATTTGGTCTTAAAGGATAAAGAAGGAGTAGTGGCCGCAGAAGCCCACCTCCCCTTTCTTGTCCCAGGCAGCACAGCCTTAGATCCAGGGCTATTCTCACTGCAGACACTTGACAGATACTCAGGAGACTTCGTGGTTCTATCCTGGACTTTTAAATAAAGTTAACCCATCCATTTATCACTCTGGACGAGGCTTATAAATGCAGGGACTTCTAGATGAGAGGTTTCCAGAACTCTGATGGAGGTTTAGCCATCTGTCGAGAGGAGGATTTGCTGGGGACTTTGGGGTGGCTGTGTGGGCACACCAATTCAACCAGAGCCTTTTCTCTCCTTTCTTACGTGTTGGGGTTTCACATTTGATATCTGTTGATTGGAAACATAGTTCTGCAGCTGAAGATTGTTCAGCAACCAGGACGGTTTACATCTTTCTCTCTTTTCTTCCGCTCCTCATCTCTGGGCCACTTTTGATTTCATCTCCCTGATTCTGAGGTGATAGATTATGTGCCTCACCAGAATTCTGTTACCTGATCATAGAAGGCCCATTATCACATAGGGGTGACTCAGGGAAGAGATAATAAAGGAATGATTAAAGCCTGGCAGGATTTGTGGGGACCTCAGGTGTAGGGGCTTGAGATAATCATACTCCTCATTTCATGATGGTTAAAATTGTCAGCCCGTCATGGCCTTTCTCCTGTTTTATTTCATGTTTTTCCCCTCATCGCTTCTACATAGGCACCCAGTCTAATGTGCTTAATATATGTCCTTGGTTATGTATGATCCCATGTAAAGCATATGGTCTTTCCTTTATCTGTGTTTGTAGTTTACATACCTAGTCTGATGTTACAGGTCTTGTTTTGTTTAAGTGTTTCTGTATGCAAGTCTAGTCCAGTGTTTCTGGTGCTGCAGTGATTTCCATGATTGGTGGCCCTCCAGCCAATATTCTTCTTCTCCTTCCTAGCCTGAACTCAACTCCCTGGTACTGCAAAGTCTGTGATGCTAGGATGAGCATGCTTATAGATCCTTGTGAGTTTGGGGGTGTTCCCGGAAATGGAATCCTGATTGTGTAGAGTCATCGGCTCTATGAGAGCTGCCAGGGACCTGGTTATACTCTCATTAGCAGGAGATGAAGTCCTCACTTGATATTTTCTGGCTGCCTAATTTTTGAGTATGAAATGGCATCAGTTTTCCTATTTCTGATTACAAGTGAGGTGGAGCATCTCTCTATGTACCTGTCAGCCATTTGGGCTTCTCCTTCTGTGAATATTCTATTTTTCTATTGAATTTCATGTCTTTTCCTTGTTGATTTGGAAAACCTAGCTGTATATTCCTCATACTAATCCTGTGGCTGTTTCAGACATTGCAAATATTGTAAAAAATTTCTGTCTAATATATCTGGGTTTGGTTGCTAATACTTTGTTTAAGATGTTTGCTGTCTTCCTTGAATTACAAGTGAGAGTAAAAGTTGGGTAAGAGAGGGGTGCCTGGCTGGCTCAGTCAGAAGAGTGTGTGACTCTTGATCTTGAGGTTGTGGGTTCAAGCCTCACACTGAGTGTAGAGAGTACTAAAAAAAAAAAAAAGGAAACTTAAAAAAAAAAAGAAAGTTGGGTAAGAAAGGCTCTTATTGCTTTCCTGTGGAAAGTTCCACAAGGACCTTCAGTTTACTAATTTATCCCCATGTCTATGTGCAAATGTGTCTACCAGATGTCAGCTAGAGCCCTCTCTTCAGAGCTAGGTGAAATTGCTTTGAAAAACTCTTCTCTCAATTTTTTAGAACCAAATAAAGCAAGCTTCAGAATTTTATGAATTCTGGAATAAACATATTATCAAGATCCCCTTCGCTTTGGGGCTCTCCTGCTCATATTAACATGATATGTTGGTGTCCCTTTTCATTTGTTTCCACAAGAAATCCACCTGTACTGTACATTTGCCAGTTTCCAGTTCATTATCTGAAGCTGAGGGAGTTATAGCATGGTGTCACATCTTGACTCTTAAGTGCTTCTGTCATCTTGGTTCCTTGTCCTTTCCCCATCCTCCCTCCCCCAACCTCCATTGCTGTAAATTCTTTTCCTTCCATTATGCAAAGCAATTTGGCTCTCCCCAAACTTAACTACTCACACCCCAAAATCTTTAGCAAAATAAAAATGTCCTCTTGTTAGACTGACACATCAATAAGCGAGCTAGGTTATATATAGGTCTTGCAAAGAGAAATTATTCTTTAATATTGCAACACAGACAAGTGGTTTTACAATAGGTACGACCTAATGAGAGGTGAAGTGGTAGCCTTCCTTTAGAATGCACATGTCTTTTTCCATTAGGGCAGGTGAGCCTTTTTGGGAGGGGGATGCTAAACATTTCCAGAGGAGAGTTGCTTTTTCTCTTTCTTCAGAGCCTAAAGCTTTGTGCTGTCTTATTAGTGCAGGTTGTAAAAAGAACATGGACCTTGGAGCCTTCTGTGCTCTGACACTTGTCAACTGTTTGATGTTGGAGAAGTTGCTTATTCATGCCGAGCATCCATTTCCCCATTGTGAAATGAAGATACTAACACCTACTTACTTTACAGGTTTGTTTGGAGGATTAGAAGTAATATAGAGGGCCTAGTATGATTCCTGGCACAGAGTACATGTTCGCAACAAGGTGGGCCATTATTATATGCTGCGGTGTGACAGTGAGGAAGTCTGGAAGACAGCACTAACTGGTACATCCTTTGGGATGGCTGCTGGGACTATTGAGTGACAAGTAACTGAGGAGTGGTACTTTTGTCAAAGTGCTGGAGAAAATAAAAGTGAATTTTCTGAAATGTTCGGATGGATTCTCACAAAGAAGCTTACTTACCAATGAATGATCCTTGGTGGCCTTGGGTTCTGTATCTTTTGATATAATAAATTGTTACAAAGATTCTATTTGGCTTTCATTTTAGGGAGTGGAAAAGAAATTCTAAAAGCTCTGTTCAAGGCTAAACATGCTCAAAGAAAAATTCATAAAATCCTTAGAATTCGGGGCGCTTGGGTGGCTCAGTCGTTAAGTGTCTGAGATCAAGGGTCCTGGGATTGAGCCACACATCGGGCTCCCTGCTCTATGGGAAGACTGCTTCTCCCTCTCCCCCTACCCCTGCTTGTGTTCCCTCTCTCGCTGTGTCTCTCTCTGTCAAATAAGTAAATGAAATCTTTAAAAAAAACCCTTAGAATTCAGAGAAATTGCATATCTGCAACAAATAAGATTGCAGTATCTTTCTAGGACTCAGGGTAAAACTGACAAGTGCTTTTCAAATCTCTGTATCCATTGGGATTTGTGGGCACAAGAATTTTCAAATTCTCTAACTTTAGGGTTTACTCTATATGCATCTGCCTCCCTCATTGCAATTTGTGCGATTTGCAAGAAAGTTAAAAGAAAATAAAGGGGATATTATCAGTCTGTCTTAAAAAAGAAGAGTATTCATTGCAACTTCATCTGATTTCATTTTTCGTAGGCATTGTTTCCACAAATGTTTGTACCAGAGTGAAGTTGTATATGAAAAAAAATTTAAAAATCCATTGGTTTTTATAAAATTTTCAGCTAGGTATTTATGTAGAAGAAAATTTGCCCTTGAAATGAGCCACCTGTAAGAAAAACATAAGTATAATGAAAAGAACAGTCTATAATAGTTTTTCGATTACTGCAAGAAAATATAGCCAAGTGGACAATCAATTTACATGACCAGTTTGTATTAAATTAAAAGCCCCTAAATACACATAATTTATGATACAGTGAAATATAGGTTTGGTTCATTGGTTGAGCTTCATGATTTTCTTTGGAACTTGAAAGACTATGCTCTTTCTCCAGATAATCTCAAGATCTTGTTGGCTGGAGGAACTCCTGTGTCAGATCATTGCAGATCCTCTAAGCTCCATTTATCTTTCCAGGGCCAGGATGAGTTGTTACAGCCCATTTGGTCCACCACCCTGTCTAGATGGGCTCTGCCCAGCTGTGGGAGTGGACACTGACTTTCGCCACCTGGGGGACTGCTTTTGCTCCTGAAGTGTGAGACCACAGGACTGCTCTGTGGCCAGGCATGTATGGCATAGATGGACAGGGGAGTCAGCCCTAGTTTTGAGAAAGAGAGATAAGCACTGGTAGATAAATTCTTATTTCCCCACTTTCAGATGAACTACACTGATCTGGCCCTTTAGAAACTAGTCTTGCATGACTGAGTTCTCTGTTGCTCTTGGTGTGACCAGCACAGCAACGCGCCCCTGTATTTACTCTTTTCCCTACCCTGCCTCATGCTCTTTCTCCTCCGCTCTTGTTTCCCTTGGGGCTACATTCCCTAATTGATCTGTAGCACATAAGCTCTGTTTTCTGGGGAACCGGGCTAGCACAACTTTCTTCTCCTTTTACCAATATAGACTTCATTTATGATTCATCAGTATGTGTGTAAATGGATTCTCTCTTTCAAGACATAGAGCATTTTTGTCAGGTAGCCCATGGATCCTCAGAGATACACATTCAAAGGGTATCCATAACACTCAATATTTCAGTAGTTTTACTACTTTGGTTTTGGTCTGAACAAACAAATTGCATTTAATGTGTCAGATCTTGTGTACATTAACCCAGTGACAATTCCATTTATTTACAAAGCTAACGTGACCTGAGTAGCTAAATTTGAAGCCAGGATGATTTGTCATCTCGCAGTGGGGAAGAAACGCAACTCTGTTCCCTGTCTTTTCTTCATTCTAGATTATTGGAATTCTCCAGGTTTGTGACATAACACCAGCTCCATAGCCCAAATCGAACTATTAGATATCACATTAATTTTGGGTTAGCTTTTCTTGTGTAAAGGGGTTAAGAACTCTCTCTTTCTGGCAAATAAATAAATAAATCTTAAGAAAAGGGGGGGGCAAGAACTGTACCTAGCTGGAATATATATGTGTAAAAAAACCTCTCTAAAACAAAAGGAATAATGTAATTTCTTGAGGAAGGAAAATGTGTTCATTAGGATGAAGTTGAAAGGTACATAATGGGGCACCTGGGGGGGCTCAGCTGGTTAGGCCTCAGGTCATGTTCCCAGGGTCCTGGGATTGAGCCCCACATCAGGCTCCCCACTGAGTGGGGAACCTGCTTCTCCCTCTCCTTCTGCCCCTCCCCCTGCTCATGCTCTCATTCTCTCTCAAATAAATAAATAAAATCTTTTAAGAAAAGAAAGGTACATAATGTAGAAAAGAGACAAATAGAAAAGCTATTTATAGTGATTTGAATAGAGAGCAAGAGGACTCAGGAAATAGTACTCTGAACTGATCTAGCCCAGGGAAATAATAAATGCTTGCTCCATCTGACCTGTACTGGCCTCCTTTGTGAGCCAAGTAGGATATAATCACACACTTCTTTTGGAAAGTGTTTATTTGGTTCGTGTCCTGGTCAAATTGTGCTGAGCTTCCTCTGTGTTAAGGAGACTCTGTTGCCTTACTAAAAATGGACGTACTCTCAGTCTTAGCTATTGGTGTGGACATTTTTGTTGCTTTTGCTTGCTCACTGTTCCTCCTCACTTTTTATAGTAGCAAGACATAGAATTTTCTTTGAGGAATCATCCCTGACCCAACTGTCAGTCCATAGTTTAGATAGGACTGATTATCTTACCACATCCCACCAGTTCCAGGATTTCAGAGGATTAAACTAATTAGCATATATGTCCTCCTCAGTACAGTGATTGGCTCAGGAATGGGCATGTGACTGGATTTGGACCAATGAGGATTAAGCCCAGGATTTTTACTGGAACTACTGGGGAAAAGAAGCACTCTTTCGGTTGGTTTGGAGCTTTATGACTAATCTTGGAGGTAATGGGGGGCCACCATAAGTTAAAAGGCTATGTAAGCATGAAGTCTACATGAAAGATGTTTCTACAGAGGAAAATCTACACAGAGACATGAAAAGGGCTATCTCCTGACCAATACTGATTGAGCACTCAGATCCAGCCATGCCTGAAGCCTGAAATTTTCAGATATTACAGTAAATAAATTCCCTTTATGCATAAGCCAGTTTGATTTAGCTTTTTGCTACTCATCACAGAGAGTCCTAATTGTGTTCAGGGTAATGGGGATGGAGTGATAGCCGAGATGAGTATAATTCCATTAATAATATTTTGGGAGAAGGCAAATGGTCCTTGAGCTGTGAAAATTTAAATCTTACCTCCCTACCCCATCTCTGTGGCCCCTTTTGAAAAGGTAGTCCCCCATCAGCCTTTTACTTCTCCCCCCTACCTCTGTGCCTTCCTCCTAAGGAAATTTGTTTATTCTAGTAGATGCTTATGAAATAAATGCCCTTATATCCCTGTTTCCCTCCCTTTGGAAGTAGCTGAGGTGAGAAGAGCAGGCAATCCTGTGCTTATTTAGAAAATAATATTTAAAGAAAGAGACAGGCAAGTATGTCGGTTATAAGCTTTTTCTTTTTTTCTTTTTTAGAATTGAAGCTTATGAGTTTATCTACGCCCACTATATTCATAATTACAATTTAATATCTGCATACAAAAGCTATGTAAAAATTCATTTTTCCCAAATATACAAATTTTCTTTTTGGATAGTTTAAAACATTTTGATCACAGATTTTAACAGAGTTTTAGGCTGAAAAAAATATTACCAACTTAGCAATATCACTTAACACTGTTTGCAAAACACATATCTTCCAATGACTGTAAATCTTTTCCTATTCTGTAGTATTTTTCTGATTCTCAGGGCATGAAGACATTATGGGGGGATGAGAAACGTGTTTTTTCTGGGGAAAGCATAGAGAACTAACTTGGCTCTATAATCAAATGAAAAATGCCAAGTTAATTAGGAAGAACCAAACAAAGAAGTGGTGTAATGTCAGCTCATTCATGCCCTTACATCTTTTATAGCAACCATACCTGTGTAATTAAATAAAGTGTCTTCTTTTGTCTTACATTGTGCTCCATAATTTACATGAGTATTGTCTGCATCCTGAGGAGGACAGATTTATATTTGATTGTCTTGTGCATAAGGTGGGTCAGCTTTAACTGTGCAAAAGAAAGCCACAAACAGCGTTTTACCTGCACAATATTGCTCTTGAAGGCGGCATTAATTAATGTGGAAACACACTAGAAATGCATACTTTTTGCATTTGCAAACATTTATACAGCACAGTAAAAATTCTGTGATAAGGCCAAACCTTTTCTCCCCCCAGTCTGTTTTTTTTTTGTGTCTGTTTTTAATGTATTTTTTTTTTTTAAAGATTAAAGTAAAATGTTTCAATTGTAAAAAATACACACCGGGCAAATCCTTACCTGGATAATAAATATCTACATCACAGTACAATAAAATTTCTTCTCTATAAAATTTAAATATGGATTATAGTCTATCACTATCAAAAGAAACACTATGCTAATATTTCCATATTATTAAAATAACAGGAAAAATTACAAGCTTATTTTAGAACCTGATGCCATAGCTGTTGGAAAGGGCAAAGAGATTCAAATGTCTGTAAGCATTCTCCTTTGGGAGAGGAACTGCGACTTGGTTATTCACTTAAATTCAGTTTGTGAAAAAGGTTTAGCCTTACAAATGCTGGCTACATTTCAAAAACCATAAGACCGATTTCATAATTTATGACTCATGCATCAAAAGGTCAATATGACACAAATAGGTTAGAGTTCCATAGAATAAAAATGGATCACTGACAATGACATGCTTTGAGGGTTCTCAGCAGTTCCGTGGAGGCTGAGTCTGTCGCGGGCTTAGTGTTGTGGAGGCGCCAAGACTTGGGCACCTGTCCACAGAAGAACAATGAGAATGGCGTTGCTGGAGCAGAGCCGAGCCTGGTGGTCCATTCCGATGACCGAAGACCGCACTGCAGATGGAAGAGGTGTCACCTGGGGCACAGGTGAGAGGGGTATCACTGGGCTGAGGCATCAACACGGCAAGCACGTCATTGAGGACCGAGGCTCATTTGACTAGAAAAAGCTCTGAGGCAGCACGTGGTGTTTTGAGCAGAATCATAAAGAAGAAAAGATCTTACTTTTTTCACTATTTCTGGAAATACTGCACATCTAAATTGAAGAGCAAAGTACACTTGAGGATTACAAACACACACACACACACACACACACGCGTGCGCGCACGCACACATACACACACACACACACACACACCACTCATCCCCGAACATGAAGGGATTTATAAATAAGAATCCCAGTTGTACAGGTGTGTTCTCCTGTACTGGGATGTCTCCCCTCTGTGAGGGGTTTCAATCAGGTCCACACTTGATCTGAAAGCCCGGACAATATAAGAAAAAATGTTTAAAAAAAAAATCCAGGGTAAATCCCTCCTGATTGAGTTTTATGAGATGGAGTCTTGAGATGCACTAAGTACCTCAACCGGTTACAGAAGAAATGAATCATTTTGACCCCAGGGTCACGATCCTTTGAGTCTTTACAGCCTTTCCTTTCAAACTGAAGTACTTTAAGGAGTGTCCTGCTCAGCATAAAGTATTCAGCCTACAACAAGGGTTTTAGATCCACAGTTTGCCTGTTTAAGGCAGTCATTTAAGGAACCGAGGATCAAACATAAATTTACTTGGGGCTGGCTGGATTACTGTAGATGTACTGTAGCATTTGGCCACTGCCCAGTCATGGTTAATCCCCAGAGCATTCAGATTTAGCCTTAGATCAGGCTCTGTACTTATATTTGAATCTGGGTGTGTCTCATATACTCCAGAAACTGTCAAACAAATTGAGGAAACTTTCCCAGGGAAGGCTTGATGTCTAACGGGTCTGTGAACCCTCCCGTACCCCTCCTGCTTGCGTTCCTCTCATTCCCTTCTGAGAGAAAACTTGCCCCTCACCCGCAGAGCTTCTCAGAGTTACCCTGGAGTGTAGAAGGTAATTCAGCATTATGTTTCAAAGAGTACTTCTTCAAGGAGAGTCAACAGAGAGAGCTCAGTTGCTAACAAAGCAAGGACTTCAGGAGACTGGCTAGAGGCTGCCTTAGAGAAAACAAAACAAAACAGACTGTAGATAAAGCCAAAGCAGGTAATCTGCCCATGAACTTCATGTTTATAATTTTAATCTCTTCCCCTACTTCCTTTCTTTGCTTAGCTAGTTCCATAGCGATATTGTTTCCTCTTCCTTAGAAGCCAGTATAATCATTTTGTGCATTAAACATATCTTTTTCCTTCCAGATTATTCCCAGTCACACTTAAGTTTTTCAGTGCTGTTCCTCTCCTTTTTCCAAGGCCATCCTGCCTTTCTCTACATAGCTGATGAATAGTGTATCAAATTCTTGTTTTGACTCAACACCAAGTATGCTTTCCTTAACTGTTGAGGGCCATAATTTCTGTTTAATAAAGCTAGAAATTTGAATATGAAAGAAACCATCAAAAAGGAACAGATTTCTCCCCCTGAAACTAGTACAATATTAAGGATGGGAAAGATTTTAAGGTTCATGACTTTCTCCCAGGTGAGAAAACCAACAAGGTCACAAATCCACCATTTGACAGAGTACAAACTAGAACTCAGGCACCCTGATTTCTAGGCTAGTTAAAAAAGAATTAGTCCACTTGGTTTTCATAGTGACTTGCATTCCTTTGCTTTTAGTTAAATCTCACTGATATGGCTTATTTTCCCCAATATTTCCAGGATAAGGCAGTTCAAGGCAGGTAAAGGAATAGTTCATGTCTACTATGCCAGTGAAGAACAAGATACATTCAGTTGCATGGGTACATTCTTTGCCCATTTTTCTGAAATGATTAGGGGTCACCATGGGTTTTCTGGGCACAACCTACTGCAGTGTTTGTCATCAGGGAGGCGAGTTAGGCAGGGAAGGTGAGGGTTTGTGTACATGGTCTGCAGGTATCTTCTGTGAAATATCTGTCAGGGCAACGCTCTAGGAGGGACAGGGAGGGTCAGTGGCCAGACCAGGCTTTGTTCAGTGATAGTCAAGCCTGAGAATCAGAGGGAAAAGGGGACTAGGAATCAGTTGTTTGTAGAGCAAAGAGCTTGAGGATCTAAGACCAAAGGGAACCATCAGCACATGAAGAGACTCTCAGAACACTGCACTTCGTTCAACTCAGAATGCACCACACTTATCTCTCCTCAGAATTCCTCTAGAACAAGACTCAAATTTCAGCTTGTTTTCTCTCCTTGATTAGAAGATTTAATCCATAGGGAAATCTGTTGTCAGCTCAGCAAAGATGTAATCAGGATTAAATAACTTCAGGAGTTTGGGAGATGATAGATCAGATGTCATTGAAAAGTGACAACACTCTGTAAATCGGTTTGATTTTGGTGGAAATTTTCTCTGAGCCTAAACTGTAAAGAAGCCTTCCTACTCTGAGGTAACACCGTGTGGATTTTTGGAAACTGTTGAGTCACTGACATTAGTGAAGCTTTCTAATTTCTTTGGGCTTGCTGAGGAAAATTGTTTCCCTCATTGGCCTCAGTCAGTCAGATACCTGCACATCTTTCAGTCACACCCTTGTATAACTTGGATGAAATCATAGGATTATAAAAATCAGAGTGAAAGCACAGCTGATTTTTCAGGAACAAATATTCCTATACATTCCAAGTTATGTTGCCAGGAGAGAATGAAGAGTGCTGAAAAACAGCATGCTCTTGAGTAGATAAAAATCAATTCAGACCTTTCCCTAGAAAGCTGAAAGCCACATCTAACCAAAGGTGGTCTGCACCATGCTAATTTGAGCCCTGCAAAAATCAGGACTGGATCAAGATGACCATATTATCTTGGTTTTAAGGCTTCGTTAGTCTTCTTCCACGCCATTTTGCTTGCTTGAGTCTCTGACCAGGGACTGATGGGAGCTGGTGATGGCTTGGTGCTGGTGAATTAATGATTGTCCCCACCCCACCTCCACAACTGTAAAACCTTCAAAGCATTCACATCAAAGGGCTGGAGAACAAAATGCAATAGTTACAAGTACCCGCATTCAAGGGGCAATTTCATCCATGTCTATGCTAAGGACTACCTCCCTTTATCCCCAAACAGTCCCTCCCAACACAAAGAAACAAAGAAACAAACAAAAAAGATCTAGGCAATGGAATGAAATGACACCCAGTAGTGCTGTAGGAATTATGAGAATGAAGTCAGTCAGTCTAATCCTCGAACACTTCCAAGAACAATGGGGGAAAGAGTTCCGTGGGGCATTCCACCTTCATGTGCAGGAAGCGGCTGGCATGGCAGGCTCCAATCATCCGCAGGTCTGTCACCTTCATCAGGAGTTTTGGCCAAAAGTGTGTCACATGATGTTTTCGGTAATTGATATAGTGTTCAAAGGCCAGCAGGAAACTGTCTTGGTATTTTTCTATTCTTTCAACGCAGGCAAGCCCTGGGCGGTCTGAGGGGAAGAACCAAGATGAATGTTAAAAGTGGAAAGGAGAAGCCCTGCTTTGTCCAGTTCAAGCCCTTGAGTGTGAACTGGGCAGATCTGGGGACCTATCAACTCCTAGGATTGAGCATGGATGCAGCATGAACTCTGGGGCATCAGAGACCACGGTCTCAGGAAGTGTCACAATTTACATAAAGGGAGTCAGTGCTTTGTTCAGATAAATGTATCCAGGTTAGACAAATCACCTCCTTGGGTGGGAGTGGCGATGCCTCCCTCTTAGGGTACAGAAAGAGAAGTCTCACCTCGAGAGTTGAAATACTGTGCATAATAAGGGGAAGATTTTGAGTTTCCCCTGGCTGCCTGGCAGAGAAGGGAAGACAAGCATGGACATGCAAAGAAGGGGAGATGTGAGAAGAGACTGGAAATGTTGCAGGAAGCCTGAATGCCAAAGGAGGAGTGTCAGACAATAAGAAATTCTCACGAAGACAAAGAAGCACAATATCCAATTTTAGTTGTTTACCAGGCTGTAATGAACTACTCCTTCCCATCCCTTATACATGTGATAAAACTGCTACCTGTAGAGCCTTTTGTTGTTGGTGTTTTGGGGAATTAAAATGAAAAGAAAAGATGTGAGCCATGCTAGTATCACCCTGTGCAGAGAAGGGAAGAAACACGGTGGGAAGCTGGAGCTAGAGGAGACCATGACTGTGTAATGACCAAGAAATCTTCCCAAGTCTTGGGAGGACTGCTGGCCTTCCCAAAATATGTGGGAGGGGACTTAAGGCAGTTTCACAAAAATGATAAAGGGATGTCATGAGAAGGCCAAATGGGGAACATCCAGGCTGCAAACACTTGGGGTACAAAAGTGGGTACAGAGGGAATGTACCTCAACATAATAAAGGCATATATGACAAGCCCATAGCTAACATCATATTCAGTGTTGAAAAGCTGAGAGCTTTTCCTCTAAGATCAGGAAATCTGATCTTGATATCAAATCAAGATATTGATTCCCATTCTGAACACTTTATTCTACATGGTACTAGAAGTTCTAGTAAGAGAAATTAGGCAAGAAAAAGATAAAAGGCATCCAAATTGGAAAGGACAGTAAAACTGTTACTATTTGCAGATGACATGATATTATATATAGAAAATCAACACTTCACCAAAAAACTGTTGGAATTAATAAATGAATTCAGTAAAGTTGCAGGATACAAAATTAATATACAAAAATCTGTCTTGTTTCTATATACTAATAGTGAATTATCAGCAAGAGAAATGAAGAACACAATCCCATTTACAATACCATCAAAAAGAATAAAATACCTAGCAATAAATTTAACCAAGGAAGTAAACAACCTATATGCTGAAAACTATAAGACATTGATAGAAGAAATTGAAGGAGACACAAATAATTGGAAAGATATTCTGTGCTCATGGATTGGAAGAATTAGTATTGTTAAAATATCCATCCTACTGAAAGCAGTCTACAGATTCGATGCAATCCCTATCAAAATTTCAATGGCATTTTCATAGAAATAGGTCGGACAATCCTAAAATTTGTATGGAAACACAAAGACCCTGAATAAGCAAAGCAATCTTGAGAAAGAAGAGCAAAGCTGAGGGCACCATGCTCTCTGATTTCAAACTGTATCACAAAGTTATAGTAATCAAAACGGTATGGTGTTGGTATAAAAATGGATGCAAAGGTCAACGGAACAGAATAGATAGCCCAGAAATACACTCATGCATATATGGTCAGTTAATTTATGACAAAGGAACCAATAATAAACAATGAGGAAAGGACAGTCTCTTCAGTAAATGCTGATGGGAAGACTGGCCAGCCACATGCAAAAGAGTGAAACTAGACTCCTGTCTTACATCATACACAAAAATTAACTCAAAACAGATTAAAGACTTGAATGTAAGACCTAAAACCATAAAACTCCTGGAAGAAAACAGAGGTAGTAAGCTCCTTCACATTAGTCTTGGTGATGATTTTTGTGGATCTGATTCCAAAAGCAAAGGCAACAAAAGCAAAAATAAAGTGGGACTACTACATAAAACAAAAAAGCTTCTATACAGCAAAGGAAACCATCAAAAAATGAAAAGGAAACCTATGGAATGGGAGAAAATATTTGCAAATCATATATATGATAAGGGATTAATATCCAAAATATAAAAAGAACTTCTACAACTCAATAGTAAGAAAACCCACAATTGATTAAAAACTGGGCAGAGGATCTGAAGAGACATTTTCCAAAGAAGACATACAGATGGCCAACAGGCACATGTAAAGATGTTCAACATCACCAATCATCAGGGAAATGCAAATGAAAACCACCATGAGATATCACTTCACACCTGTTAGAATGTCTGTTTATCAAAAAGACAAGAGATAATAAGTGTTGGTAAGGATGTGGAGAAAAGGGAACCCTTGTGCACTATTGCTGGGAATCCAAATTGGTGCAGCCATAATGGAAAACACTATGGAGGTTCCTCAAAAAATTAAAAAAAAATTACCATATGATCAATTAATTCCACTACTATTTATCCAAAGAAAACAAAACACTAACTTGAAAAGATATATGAACCCCATGTTCATTGTAGCATTATATACAATAGCCAAGATATGGAAACAACCTAACTGGCCATCCATGGACAAATAGATAAAGAAGATGTGGTATACACATACAATGGAATACTAGTCAGCTATAAAAAATGAATGAAGTCTTGCCATTTACAACAACATTGATGGACCTTGAGAACATTATACTAAGGAAAATAAGTCAGAGAAAGAGAAATACTCTCTCATCTCACTTATACGTGAAATCTAAAAACAAAGAAATAAACAAACAAAACCAAGCTCATAGAAACAGAGAACAGATTGGTGGTTGCCAGAGGCTATAGGCTGGGGTGGGCTTAATGAATGAAGGGGGGGGTCTCAAGGTACAAACAAACTTCTAGTCATAACATAAATAAGTCTTAGAAATGTATGGTATGGTGACTATAGTTAATGATACTCTATTGCATATTTGAAAGTTACTAAGAGAGTAGATCTGGAAAGTCTTCATCACAAGAAAAAAAATTTTGTAACTATATATGGGGACAGATGTTATCTAGACTTATTGTGGTGATCATTTTGCAATATATATGAATATCTTATCATTATGTTATACATCTGAAACTAAAACAATGTTATATGTCAATTATACCTCAATAAAAAAATAAAAAAATAAAAATTTATAAACCTGGCTGGATTCCTCATATAGCTCCAGGGACCCCAACCACCTCCCCCACCCTCCAAGTACTCCTCCATTTATTTGCTCTTTGTGGCTCTGGTCAAGTAAGTTCACACTTTAAGTGTCCAGTTATTGAAGGATCTGTATTAGTAAAAATCAAAACAGGGTTCTGCTTAATCTATAAAGAAGGCTCAGCACTAATGTCTCAATTCCCTCTTCTCAGTTTAAACAAAATACATGGGCTTTTGGCATTCCCTATTTGGCTTGAATTGTCATTTGTGCATTTTTATGTTGTGTTTTCCTTTGTGTTTGATGCTGCTGCTCTGTGGATCTCCTCATTTCCTCTCCCGCCCTCCCCCTTCTCTTCTCTCTTTCTTTGAGTGTGCCAGAAAAATTCTCCACAGGATCCTTTTCCTTTTAATCCAAATAGAAAATCAACATAACACTGCTCTGGATGTATTCCTTCAAAGGGAAAAAAAAATAACCTGGTCTCAAAATTCTGTCCTTTGATGAGATGTAAAGATAAGGTGGTCATATAAATGACACAGAGAAAATGAAAGGACATTTTGATCATGTTCACGTGGTACTAAGCATGTTTATGAAGAAGTATTTTAAAGGTCAAAGACAGTTTTTAACTCCTTAAGACAGAATTTCTCAAAGACAACTCCTTCGGATCATTTCCGTTTTAGCTCTCCGCTCATCACTGCAGGACCAAAGAACTTAGTGGTAGCAGCTCCTGGAAAAGGCTTTGAAGAAAGAGGCCTAAGATACTGTGTAACTAATGCCACACAGAACAATGGGCTTAGAGGACAGCCCTGAGAAGGGCTGGAGCCAAGGGGCACCGATATGGAGCTATCATGTGCCAATGTAAAGTGTCTTGTAATATTTTTCTGGTTCTGGCAGTATTAATGAAAAATGCCCAGGTCATTAGGGTGGAGAAGATTTTTAAAAGGTTTTAAGTATGTCACGTGGCTGTCAGGTGGTGACAGCGTCATCAGAATCAGGATGGGGAAGAATCATCCAGTTAAGTGCTTGATAGAGTTTGGTATCATATTCACAACTTTTGCCTTCTCCACATACTCCTTTTATTTACCTTACTGAGATTATTTGCTTAACAATCTGTTAAAATTAACCCACTACAGAGGAAACATTTTATTATTCAGTAAATAAAAATCCATTTGCCATACATAGAAGGTAACCGCCAAAATGGGTGCGTGACAAAAACCTTTATTAAACTTTAGCTGAGGATTCTTGCCAAAGACTGCCCCAAAGACCCGCTCTGTCTGTTAAAAAGGGAGGTCAGTGAGTTTAGAGAAGCGTTCAGGACAGACTGGCACCAAAATGAATCTCTCTCCTTGCCTTATTTAGAAGGAGATATAAGCAGAAAGAAAACTCTAAGAGAAATAGCTTTCTCACTATATGGTTCAATGTTATTTAAAATTGTCTTTGTACCGCTACAATTTCAGCTAAAAATTACCTTGAATCCCCCCCCCTCCAGGAATATAATTCCCACTTAGTTCAATTTCTTTATTTTAAAAGACACTGAAACCCAGAGAAGATAAGGGGTTGACTCAAGGTCACATAGTGAGTCCTTAGCTAAGTTACCCATTTTATTTCTTTAAGAATAATTCTCCTGAGGGACTGAGGACCTCAGTTTCTCACTGGCTGTTGACTAGAGACCACCCTCAGCTCCAGGAGGCCACATGCAGGTCTCTGTCATGTGAGTTTTCCCAACATGGCTGCTTACTTCAGCCAGCCCGCAAGGAGAGTCTCTGGAGCAAGTCTATTAGCAAGAGGGAATCTTATATAACATAATGTAACCTCATCACATGGGGGTGACATTGAGTTCATCATATTCTATTGAAGCAAGTCACAGGTTCTGCACACACTCAGTGGGAGGGAGTTGTATAGGGGTGTAAACATCAGAAGGTGGGCAACATGGGGGGTGCCCTACATCTTGTCCGCCACAGCCTACAACAGGGTTCCTTATGCTAGTCTACCTACTTATGTTTAGGTTTGAGATTTTTCATAATAAAAAGAATTTAAAAAAAAATCTTCCATACCTAAATGTTCTGTAGCAAATACATTTCAAGATGAGCTTAAAAAAAAAAAGGAATTCTACTGAGTGAACCAGAGCGCATGAACTTTATAAAGGATTCTTACTGTACTTGTGACTGATAATTTATCCATCTATTTAGTCATTTAGCCAATAAACTTTTTTTCAAATTCTACTAAACACTGGTCTAAGCAGTAGGTGTACAATTAGACATATTTCTGTCCTCAGAAATGAAACAGTCCAGAGGGAGAGGTGGCTAAGTTAAGCGGACAGCTATAGTGCAGAGGGACAAGCACTGAGGCACAGCTAAATGGACTGTGCTCCGAAAAGGCACAGGAGGCCCCTGAAACTACTTTCTATTTATTTTTTATTTAAAGATTTATTTATTTATTTGAGAGAGAGAGAGCACAAGTTGGGGGAGAGGGAGAAGGAGACAAGCAGACTTCCCACTGAGCAGGGAGCCCCACATGGGGCTTGAACCCAGGACCCTGAGATTATGACCTGAGCTGAAACCAAGAGTAGGATGCCCAACCACCTGGCCACCCACTGCCCTCTATTTAAAGACTAGCTTTCCTTAAAGGGTTTGACGTATTTTGCATTTCTTATTTATTATGACATGCCCTCTGAAAAGTGTCAGTATTATTATCCACTCTTCACTGAAGGAGTCGGGAGCCCTGATAATGAGCTTGGGGTAAGTTAAAGATGGCTGCACACTCTTTGTCATTCCTCCCATCTAGAGGAATGGCAACCCCCGCCATCTTGGGATGCTTTAAGCCACTAAATTTTGGGGTGGTGTGCTATGTAGCAATAAATAGCTGAAAATTAAGTTGTAGTTAAGCCATAAACAAATTTTAGCTTTCACTCATGATTTCCTCAACCAGAACTTAACACAGAGTGGTGTGGTCACTCATATCCATATCTTGTGTACATAAAACCAGAAGGGGGCGGGGTTGGCCGACTATGTCAGGCTGGGTAGTGTCCATTGAAGGTGGACCATTTCATAGAGTCTTTAAAATGGCTCCTTTGGATCCTTCCTACTACACTGGGAGACTGCAGCAAGCATCAGATACCAGACACTCCCCTTCAGTTCCCAGTTCATTGGCAAACCCCCAATTGCTTGCTGAAAGCGAGTGAACTATGATTCTGAAGCTAAAGGGGAGGTGGGGGACGAGGAACTCTTCAAGTGATTTGAATTAGCACGAGACGCACAAAAGCTCTTTTGTCACCCAGTAATGAGTCTGGGAGTACTTACCTGAAGACATTAGCAGGACAGCCTGAAGGAGAGCTACTTCAGTGTCATCCAAGTTGAAAGAAGACAGCGACATGCCCAGGTCAAAAATGGCGTCTGACACCACCCCAAGACCCCCATTCTTCAGCTGTCCCCGTGTCACTGCCATTTCCCCATTCAAGGTTAAAGTCTCACTTTCTGGGTCATAGCGCACTGCAGCACGAAGGGACATGATCTCCATGCAGCAGCCTTTGAGGAGGATTATCTGGTCTTCACATGGCAGCTGAAAAAAACCAGCTCACATCAGCAAGAACAATTGCACAGATATCAGTGAGGAATAACATGCAGTATCTTAATAGCAACAGGGACCACATCCTGTAATCAACATGGTGCTACACTCTTTGAGCCTATGGCTTTTCCCTTCCGACTTGGCTGCAGACTTTCAACAACCATTTTTCATACTCCAAGTTGGTCACCAATTTTAATGTCAGTACTTTGCCTTTCTTTTATGATGGGTATAAATCTCCAACTGGGATTGCAATCCTGTGTGAGATTGCGCTAATAATCCCTTACTCTGGGAGTTTGTATCATAACACCAACTAATCACTGCTTGAGAACACGGTTTATGTTAAGCTTACCTACATTTCTCCTAGTTCTACTAGTCAACAGTTGGCAATTCTGCTTCTCTTTGTTTTTTGAAGCAAGTTTGCTCCTTGGGTCTCTCAAAAGGCACAGAAGGAGAAGGTTGCTTAGAGAGGCATGTTGTCCCCGAGGCCCAGGGATGTAAAAGCTTTGCCTAAGGTCACCCAGTGAGTTAGAGGCAGAGGTGAGACTAGAATTCAGACCTCCTGGCTCTTAGGGTTATGTTCTCAGTACCTCAGGCACCGGAATTACTCCACACACTGGATTTCTCTGCCGGTACTCTAATCTTGTTTTAAGTATATTTGGTTGCCTTGTTAATTAGGATTTGTGATAATGTGATAACATGTATAATAAACTTTAAAAAAAAGCAACTTTGTTAGCAAAATAACAAAAAAATCAGAGTTTTACTTTCTGGTGGGAGAGAATGTTTAATTAAAAGCCATTATCAAAATAGTTGGAAAGGTCATTAGTTAATGGATATTTTTTAGCATTGGGCATCATGCTAAGATTTATGTAATCTTCACAGCAATACAGTGAAGTAAATATTCTAATTCCAATTTCATTTACAGAAGTGGAAATCCAGGCACTGAGAGGTTGAGTAACATGCTAAGGGGTCACATGAGGGTATTGTGAGTAAGGCTAGGATTTGAAGCTAGATCTTTCAGAATCCAATGCAAAGAGAAGAGAACACACTCTTTTTAAGTACTTAGGATATGACTAAGTTTCCATAAACAATGAATATATAAATTACACATAATTGTTATCTTGTTATGAAATCAGGTACAAATTCTTTTGGGGCAGTACTCTTGGCAACACTCGACTAGTTCAATTTTGGTTGTTATGTAAAACTGAAGGTAATATTACTGAATTACATTTAAAATGCTGGGTATTACATATTTTTTGCTAACTCAACCTAGCCACCTTACCATTTAATTTCAAATTACTTAGCTTTTTCTACAGAATAGAAGTCATTTCATATTTGGTTCTGGAATATATACATAGGAATTTTCTCCTTCCACTCATTAAAGAAAAAAATCCCTGTGATTTGCTTTTATTTAGGTTCTAATTTGTATTCCTTGACTATATCCTGGGATTTCTGGCCCAAGACCATCATAGGAAATGGGAAACCCTGAGCTTGGATAGGTCTTCCACCAGTAAGATGGAGAATTGACCCAAGTAGGTGGAGGCTGGCTTTAACACCTATGGGAACGGGGAAATATTTGGCCTCATCAGGGTATCTGAGGGCTTGTTAAACACATTGCTGTTCCCACCCTCTGAGTTTCTGCATTCTCCAGGTTCCCAGGGGATGCTCCTGCCTTTGTTTCAGGGACCCCACTCTTGAGAACCATTGGCATAGAATAGCAAAGAGAAATTACTGATTGGATCAAACCATTTATTTATTTATTTTTTAATCTGTCACAAAGAATGCAAACTTGGGCAGGCTCTGGCTTGTAGCCAAGTCTGATTGTAGTTGAAGTAGAGGATTTCTTTTTAAAACTTATTGTTGATTGGTTCAGATAGAAATAAAAGCTGAATAACTATTTGCCAAGGATCACCAGCAGCTAGGCCAAATGAGATTTATTTCAACATGTGGGTAAATGATCTTGGTCACCCGCCACAATACTTTCACTGTGAGACCATTGCAAGAAGGGCCTGACGGGCAGAGGTGCAGGGACACTCCCACAGACTCTTCTGTCTCCTCAGGAGAATATTGTTCAGGTTGATTGGCAAAGAGTGCCCTGCACTCCCGAAGTGGTTCTTGATGTGTGTTTTTTGGCAGTTCTGTCAGTGATTTTAGATCCTTCAAAGCCCAGGGTGTCCACCAACCTTGCTGGGGGGTTGGCATGGGTCTTAGCAGAAAATTACTGTGAGCACAATTTGAACAGCACGTGCTCCCAAATGCCTCTGGCAGGTAAGCTCTGGCTCTCGAGACCACCTGGGGTCTCCAGCCCACTCCAGAGGCAGCTCAGGTGCCTACACAGTTCGTTTCCCTCCTTGGGGTTCTAATGAGAGTGAAAAAGACTAAAGGTCTTCAGGGGGCCACAAACACTGGAAACATATGCATCTCTGCTGTAAAAGTAGCCTTTTTGTAATTTGGAGACTACACAAATTAGGGTTGAAAGAGAGATAGAACCACGACTTTGAAGCAGCATTAAACTTCTGAGGGAAACGCGAAGACAGAAGCTGGCCATAGCCCATGCTCGAAAAGTTCCATGTTGACCCTTCATCCTTGCCATGGCTCTAAGTGCATGGTGTGTTCATTACTGGTGGTGGAGATAGTTTCTTTTCTTTCTTCTTTAACTGAAATATCTCTCTGTGGTTGGTTTACATGAGCTTTATGTTTTCTAAGAAACAATTTTGATGGGTATTCAAAGGGGGAAGACATGACTGATAGGCTAGCTCGAGTTGTAGGGTAGTGTCCTCAATGGAGTTTCTCTTCAGACACCAGGGATGGGGACAAGGGACACAGCTCAGAGACAGAGAGAGAGAGGACCAAGAAAGGTCCAGGAAAACAAACTCAACCCAGTGAACGACAGAGAAAGATGACACCCAGAGTCAGAGGAAACCAGCACCCTTGGCACAGCTGTGAGAGTGAGCACCCTTCTTGAGAGCAATTTGGCAACACATCTCAGAAGCCTTAAAAGGTATATATACCTTGGTCCTTAAATTCTACTTTTATGATTTGCCCTTAAGAAATAGTGTTGTGAGCAGGGCATAGGCACCAGGATGCTCACTGTACAGTTTATATTAGTGAAAAATGGGAAATGAACTGAAGGTCTAGTCAAAGCAGTTAACCTAAATTACGTAGATTTATTCTTTAGAATAGTATGTGGTCACTAAAACTTATTTGTGAAAGAACCTTTAAATGATGTGTTCCACTGTTGAGGGTAAAAAGTCTGGTACAACAGAGTGCTGGTAATGTTTCTTTACCTCAGTGTTTATTACATGGGTGTGTTGAGTATGTGAAAATTCATTGAGCTGCACCTTTATGATACGTGCCTTTTACTCTTTAACAAAAAGTTTAAAAAGTAGTTTCATAAGCAGTATGTACATTATGGTATAAATTATATTAATATGTTTCACATTTCATATAAGTGTGTGTATGTGTGTATATACATATATGTATATACACACATAATTGAAAAAGACTAAAATGGGCTCCCAAATGTCAGTAACTTATCTTTAGGTCGTGTTACTGTGAATCAATATCTTGAATATGTTATTTTTAAAAATTTTTTTAAAGATTTTGTTCATTTGAGAGAGAGAGTGTGAGTGAGCATGAGCTGGGGGAGGGGCAGAGGGGAGAGGGAGAAGCAGGCTCCTCGCTGAGCAGGGAGCCCGATGTGGGGCTCTGATCCCAGGACCCTGGGATCATGACCTGAGCTGAAGGCAGACCCAACCGACTGAGCCACCCTTGAATATATATTATTTTTAATAACCTTCCAAACTTTAATAAATGATAATTAAAAAAGATGGTTAAAAAAATGGGAAGCTCCACACCAAATACAGATATGTCAAAATTCCTTCTCCAGGACTCACCAGCTCCTCTGGGGGTGGGGTATGAGTGGCTCATACGAGTGGGGTACTGCAGGGCTGCTGCCAGCCAGCACATCAGTTACCCTGGCCCCCACCACAGTGGAGCGGGGGACAAGAGTGAGGCACACACTCTCAGCTAGGTCTGGGCGTCAGACACCTGCATCCTGAAGCCCACTGCTCTGTCCTTCTGGATATGGCTTTTGTGGAGGCTCAAAACAGGCAATGAGAAGTGCTGGTAATGTTTCTGGGGTCAGTGTCTGGGGTCTCTCAGAATCCACCTGGGCTCCCACTATTGCAAACCCAAAGACACAAATAAGCTGGAAGCCAAGGCCCAATGGAATCATTCCAGGCTTTCTAGGTGAGGCTAGATTCGCTTCTCACTCGGGTAGCTGACATAAGAGGCTCACAGCAGTATGTGGACCTGTGTACTTGATATCTTTCCGAGTTCCCTTGGAGGTGGGAAGAGCAATAGATTGGCACCTGATGGCTTTTCATTTCAAAGGGCAAAATTCTCCACTTGATTCAAAAAAGGAAGGTTAGAGGCAGGATGGTAATGTAATAGATAAAACAGAAGCCTTAACAGCTGGAATTTATGGATAAACTTAGGCCCCAGGCACTATCCAAGCACTTGACATATATTGTCCCATTTAAACCTACAATAGCTCTAAGAGGCAAATACTATTATGATTTCCATTTTAAAGATGAAATAACCAAGATTTGAAGACACCAAATAACTTATGTAGGATTCCTGCCCATCCGGCTGACTGCAGAGCCCATGCTTCCAGGTACCACATAGTAGGACTGCTAAAGTTAGGGAAGAGGGATGAGGTGTCCCAAAGGGAAAGCCTATGAACTCAGGTGGGTGAGCTCTTCAGGTACCATGAAGACGGGGCAAGAAAGTGTGACCTTGTAGGAAAAGAGAGGAGAGTTACAGAGTTAAGATCCTTGCTCTGTGAGGGGTATCCTTATTTTTGAGGAGGAAACAACCACACAACTGTTTTGCTAGGATATGTCATGGAAAGCATATTGACTTAGACTGAAGCCATGGCCCCGTGTTTGGATAAAAAACAATCTCTTCGATCTTAGTTTTCCCCATCTATAAAATGGGCTTAATTAAAGCTATCCTGCAAATCTATTATAAGGATTGGATTTAATGTGGGCAGAGTTGAGCATGGTAACTGGGACACCATAAGTGCCGAATGAACAGAAGTTATTGCTGTCATATTTCCCTATGCCTGGAGCCGGTGGACAGAGAGATAGGATCTTCAGCCTCACGTGGACGAGCTAATGAATGACTGAATAGAGAAGGCAGGGGAATAAGAGTGAAACAGTGCGTTTTCATTTTGTATCAACATTGCTTTCATATGACGAAATCCCTACTAATTAATATTAAATTATAAATAGTACTCCACATTCCTGGAAATTGTTGGAACTATAATGAAAAATAATGTGGAAGGAAAAACAGTGTCCTCACCTCACAAAACATAGGCAACTTTTTGGCAAAATCCACCACTCTGGTAATTGCTGGTGTGATGATTTTTGTAAAATGGCTAAAGGCTTCCAAGTCAACTTTTCCACCTTCCGGGGCATTTACTATTGGTGCTTGTCCAATATCTTCTGGCTAAGGAGGAGAAACAAGAAAGATTTAAATGTAGAACCTAAAGGGATCTTTATTTATCATCGTTCTCATGTGGCAGAAAATCTCTTCTGAATCGACACGCTATACAATTTCCAGTTTTCACTTGGCTCATTAACAAACTATGCAGTTTTCACGTAGTTTAGTTTTCTGAGCAAAGATACGCGTCTTGGCCATTGCTTTAATAGCCCCTGGTGATAGTGTTCCACAGAATTGTTGCTGCAGAATTAAAGAAAGGGAAAGCAAGTGAGAGAAAGAGGGAGGCAGAGAGAAACAACAGGAATTTGTGTCCTGCTTCCGAATGCACAAAGGATGCCAGGTGACATACGTGCTAGGGGCTCTGGGGTGGCATTTTCAGGGCCCTGCACATTCCGGCCTGTGTGGCCCATGATGGAGGAGTGCAGTGGGGACGCTCCGGTGCGGAGGGAGCAGAGGCAAGCTGAAGACAAAGCACCAGCTGACAACCCCCTAACCACCCCCACCTCCCAGACTCCTGGGTGCAATACGTGTGACATTCCTCCAGAAAACTCCCGACTGTCTTTTTTTTTTTTAAAGTTTTTATTTATTTTATTATGTTCAATTAGCTGACATATAATACATCATTAGTTTTTGATGTAGTGTCCGACTGTCTGATCGTTAATGCTTTGCTAGAGGGAAAAACAACCTTAGCTTGACAATAGCAAGGCCTCCAGTATTCTGAGAGTCTTCTTCAGCATATAGAAGTCCTTTTGGACATCTCCCTTTTTCCTTACCTCGCCCAGCTCCCAAGTATACAATCAGCCATTCCTCAACGACCGTAGTGCAGCAGCTCTTTCTGCCCTTGGGTCCTATCCCTGTGCTTTAATAAAATCACCTTTTTGCACCAAAGACTTCAGCTCTGGACCTCACCGACATTCCCAAACTACATCATTGGCAAGTAGCACCCTGTGGATTCGTTCTTGCTTTTGACCCAGCTGCTGGGGCTCAAAGTTCCTGTCTGCCCTATAGATTCTAGTTGGAGGAGGTCTCGGAGGGCTGAAGGGGAAGACCTCTAGGTCACCTGTAGGAACTGAGTTGTGTCAACTTGGCAGGCTTTCGGGCAGACAGTATTACTAGTATTCAGTGTCCCCGGGGGCACTTCTCTGCCCTTGACTTGTCCAAGAACAAAAGCCATAGCCTTGCTACTCAAAGGGTGGTGTAGCAGCTTGGGTGTCATCTGGGGACTTGTTAGAAAGGCAGAATCGCAGCCCTTCCCCAGACCTAATGGTGCAGAACCAGCATTTTAGCAAGTCCCCCAGGTGCTTGTGCTCACGTTAGCCTCCCCAATGTCCACTGGTACTCTTCAGCTCCTTAGCTGAGGGCTCCAAGACCATCATGGTCTCTCAAGTATCGCCTATCGTCACCTGTGTTACCTGCCAGGAACAGTCCTCTCTGTTGCCCTTTCTTGTTGTTGTGATAATTATAACCACTATTTATCTGTGGCCTGCAGGTGAGCCAGCCCCTTTGAGGAAGCGCATTATCTCAAGTAGTTCTCACACAATCCTGATTGGCAGATGAGCAAACAAAGGGCTCAAGAAGGTTAAGAACAATCCCCTGAGGCCAGGACTCGGATATTGGTCACCCAGCCTCTGCACAGCAATCTGCCAGGAACCCCACATCTACCCCCTACTTCGAGGCTTTTACAACCTATACACTTTTTAAAAAAAAAAAGATTTGAGAGAGTGAGCACTCACGTGCAGCCCCGACATGGGGCTCAATCCCACGACCCTGGGATCGTGACCTGAGCCAAAATGAAGAGTCAGATGTTTAACTGACTGAGCTACCCAGGTGCTCCACAACCTGTACACTTTTGACACCAGGGGGCAAAATTCGACTCCTCCTATTATTTCCCTTACCGGTCTCTCCCACTGCCTTGCTGGAAGTTGTGAAGGTGATCAAAGGGATCAGAGACTCAGGCCTGTCCCATGGCCTAGAGCACAGTGAACCGACCAGAGCTGCGCACCCAGGGTTGGGAGATGCAGGACGGTAGGCAGAGATGGGCGGGAGGATCTGGCACCGAGAACTAGTCAAGCAAAGCTGAATCCCTCACTTGCAGAGTCATGAGGGCACTGCTTTTGACAAGACTGTGGCCTCCCTACAGCCATGGTCCCCAAACTTGCTTGTGTCAGAATTGCCTGATGGGTGCCCATGTCCAGAGTTTCTGATGCAGTAGGTCAGGCATAGAGCCTGGGAATCTGCACTTCCCAGGGCATGCTGATGCTGCTGGTCTGGGATTACACTTTGAGAACCACTGGCCTGGAAGTAACCACATCCAACTCAGAGTAATCCAGTTACCATTTTCTTCCCACACCTCCCCAGTTATTGCTCACGTCTAATTTTTAGCACAAAGAAAAGCAAAGGATGATTCTTTTACTGACTTATTACTAGGGCACTGGGGTCAATAGGAGCAGCCCAGGCCCTCTCCAAGGGCGTGGTAGGAGCTGTGGTTACAGCCTAGGGGAGGATTTTAAATATATATTACATAACAAACTGGCAGCATTGACCTTTTTTGGGTTATCCAGTAGGTTCTTCTGTTTTTTTATTTTATTTTATTATTTTATTTTGTTTTATTGTTTGCTTTGTGGGCAGCAAGTGAATGGGAAAGGAACCTAGTCTGTCACGTTATCATAGTCAGTGATGATGTTTTGGGGCAACTGTTGGCATGGGAAGCCCATGGGAGGCTACTGCTCTGCTGGCTTGCTGGATGCAGACAGAATTGACGGAATAATCACACATACAATTTCCTTCTCTCTTTTCTCTCTCACTGCCTGTCTTTCTCACACAGCCTGAGTGGAGGGAAAGGGCACATCAGGTCCTCCTTTGGGCAGTGCTGCTCCTGGCATTCTTCACCTCCTTGCTGGTCTTTATAATTCCTCCCACCCCAGAAATGAGGTTCATCTCACCTGCCTTGCTTATTTTACAACTCTGTTATGAAAATCGACTGATAAAAGGAACATGGTCATACAATAAAAAAGAAAAGAAGTTTTATACACACACACACACACACACACACACACACACACAGGGTGAGCTTTTTTAGAAATAAAAAAAACAATATTTTAATGTTTTTATAGTTTGGCCAAATGTCTTGTCATTGAACACTGATAGATCTAACCTGATTGTTTTGAATGGTAATCAGTGTCCTTTGAAATGTCGCTAAGTCAATATGATTTTAAAAATTTCCATTTAATCTGTGGGCTTGTGGAGCATTTGAATTGCACATCTAAGGGTTTGAAAAAAGGAGGGGAATTATACAAGGAAATATGGTAATTTTAATTAAAATTAAACTTCCAAATGTAACCACCTCACAAGCTTTTCTGTTGAAAAATAAGTATCAGGGTAGAAAAAAAAATGTACTTTTAAGTCTTTGGGTATTTAATGGAAAATACAACTGCTAGAAGTAAAATCATATACAAAGTAAAAGCTTTTTATTATATATCAAGCTTTATTCCCATAATGGATCTTGGATACCAGAAAAAAACAGATAGATAGAGTCTATGAATTGACCTGACTTAACACATGAGGTATGAGAAATTAAGGTTGAGCACTGCAACCTTGTCTGTGACTTCCCTAAGGATTTTTCACATCATTTGCTGCAATATTTGGAAGATGATAGAAATAAAGAAGAATACAAATAGTTGGCATCAAATGAATCTATTAGATACGTAAGTAAAGCTAGTAGCCTTGTAATACATGACACGAGATACATTTGCTCACACACACACACACACACGTGAGCATGCGCTGAGATCAAGCTCAGGTACTGAGGATAAGTCACCAGGGTAGACTGTGGGCAAAGCCTGGTTTTTGCCTCCGTGGCTCAAACTGCCTTTGCTTTCTCATTGGGGTGCTTCCACTTCTCATTCTGACTTTCCTCTCCCTTGGCTGCCCTAACGGACCTCCTGAGCCAGCTCAGCCTACCTCTTCATGTCTCCTCCCCAACTTGCTTTGCACTTTTGCAGTTTGGAGCTGCCTTTCCTCCGGACTTCTGCTTTCTCTCAAGTCTCCGCTTCCATCTTATCTTTGCCAATTCCAAATCCTACCCCAATCACATTCTATTTTCTCCTTGAAGTCTTCCCAGATGACCCATGTGAAATGCTGCCTATCTCACTGGAACACAGACGGTGGCCCATGTACATCACTCACATGGCATTCAGGCATTTATTACTATCACTTTTTATTGCTGTTATGTAGGTACATAGTAAGATATGAACTTCTCGGGTGGGGGGCATAAGCTTTAAGTTTTGTTGTCTACTGTGTGGAAAACATTGGGCTAAAAGGTGGAGGACAGAATGCTTGTTGGTTGGTTGAGTGAATAAATGTATGTTTATACATGTTCAACCAATATTTACTGAGCAGCTACTACAGGGCCAGGCCTGGTTCTAGATGCTGAGGTTACATCAATGAACAATGTACCCTCAAGGAACTTTCACTGTATTGAGGGAAGACAGACAAAAAAATAAAAAGAATACTCTCACAGAAGAATTTCTATTTGTGATTAGACTGAGGTGACATGATAGTATGTGGGGGCCAGAAAGAGGGTGGGCAGCCTAAGATTCTTTGAGAAGTGATGTGTGAGCTTTAACTGGAAGAATGTCAAGAAGGCAGCCCTCCACAGAACCAGAGGAAGAGCATTTAAGGCAAAGGGAAAAGCCAGTGCCAAGTCCTGAGAAAGGAGTTGTTGGGTTGCTATGCGGAGTAGGGATGTGGGGAGCCAGAGGAAGAAATGGGCCGGCAGCACTAGCTGTTTGGGCAGGACATGAAGTGGTCTGGACCACGGGGTGGCAGTAGAAATGGAGAGAAGTGGAAGAACTCAAACCTTTCTTGGGAGTCCGGACCCAGGGCTTTCTGACTGACTGGATGTGGGGTGCAGGACAATAAAGAATCCAGGATGTCTCCTTGGAGGCAGTGTAGGGGGTAGGGGGGCACAACGGGAGAGATTCAGGGGTGTGTGCAGGGGTGGGCTTCTACTAGCTCAGTTGTGTCCCTAGCTGCTGATACACAAATGGAGACTAGGTGCTTTTCTGCTTTGACTCTTCATCAGTATTATTCAAGGTGAGTAGCAGATGCTGCCCGTTGGCCTCTTTGCAGTGGGTGGCTCAGAGCTGAGGGCTTCTTGGCTTGAACCTGCAGCTCTCTGGCACATGCAGAGTGGGACAGGGCCAGACAGGACTCTGCCCTTCCTATGTGAGGTCACAGGGTATCTTCTTGCACCTTTGTAAGGGGGGGGGCAGGAAGGCCCAGACCAATGGTGGTTAAAGGTCCCTGGGCTTTGGCATATTACTACAGGCTCTCCCTTTTCCTGGGATGAACAGGGATGGACGTGAGGATGGGGGTTGTAGGGATAATGCACATAGGAACCCCTTGCGTGGTTGTTAATGATGTGCTGAGCACTTATATCTACAACTTTTATACCTGTTGTGTAAAGTCATATGAGCCTTAGAGAGGCGAAGGAACTTGCCCAAAGTCACGTAATTAAAAAGAAACACCACCACCAAATATATATATATATATATGTAAAAAAAATAAAAAGCAACAGAGACAAGCATTGAACTCAGGCAGGCTGTCTGATTGAATCTCCATGCACATGACTATACGACCCTGCCTTCTTCTGATGCAGTTATGATTTTGGGCGATAGAAGTCTTCCTGACTTGATTGCTTTTGCCTTATGACCAGATCACCCATCCTGCCTGGCCCTTCTGCTTATGCCCCTTTTCTGAGGCTTTCCCAACAGAGCATAGGTGAAATCAGACAGCAGCTCTGCCGGGGAAAAGTAGGGCACGCCAGCCCTGGTTCTGATGGTCACATTTTATACTTGCATGGAAAATCCATCCAAAGCTGTACCTTTGCATGTGAACAAAGGGAGAAGAATAAAAACACCATGTCAACAGACAGTATTGTTGCTGCTACGGGGTTTACTCCAAGCCATGTGTCTTCCCGCCCCTGGAGTGGGTAGAAGTGAATTACCCGTGGTGGAGACACTGCTTCTCTTGTTTGGCTCAGATGGCCCTTGTTCTCTTCTCTGTGCACTTCTCTGTTTCATCATTGCTGTCACCACACCCGAAGGGTGGTTACATTGAGCACTTCTGTACCATCAGGGATTTGTGTGGATTGGAGAAAACTAGAAAATTATTATTTAAATGTTTTTGGAAGTAGTTTTAAAGAGTGGTTTTGGAATTATTATGAAAATCTACATGGCTTTTTAAAAAGTTTATTTGCCAATGACTCTCATTTCTACAGACACAAATATAGATTTGAAACCCAGGTCAAACCACCAGTCTCTATTTCTGACTTGAGTCCTGATGTTAGGGTGAAAAATGATGAAGAATCTTCTTTTGGGGGAGTAAGTTATTTTCCTGTTCCAGATAGATGAATACTTCCAGTTTTTATGACCACATATAATTTTTAGTCCCTTCTGATATATTACTATACGATTATATTTTTAAAGATTTTTATTTATTTGAGAGAGAGAGGGAGAGAGAGAGCATGAGCAGAGGGGAGGGGCAGAGAGGAGGGGCAGAGGGAGAGGGAGAAGCAGGCTCCCCACTGAGCAGGGAGCCCAACACGGGGCTCAATCCCAGGACCCTGGGATCATGACCTGACCTGAAGGCAGATGCTTAACCGACTGAGCCACCCACGTGCCCCTATTACTATACTATTATTAACATAATAGGTCTCTTCAAATTCTTTTTCAGAAGAAGATGGGCCATCATCACATACAAATAAATGAAATAATATGTGTAGCAGTGTTATAAGCTGAACAGAGGCAGCCACACGGGAGATACAAATCGTAATGTGTAGAAGCCTATTCAGATATGGATATCATTTAGCAAAGCTGCCTTTAATGAAGGATTCTTAATGTCCTTGCAGGAATAATTCACTCAGTGAAATTTTAATCCTGAGCATACATACTCAATCGGAGTGACCCTTCTGCAAGAGGGATGTGTAAATATGTAAACTGGCTGAGACACAGGGCTTAACCGTACTGTCTCTGAGGATGGGCCAGTGGAACTGTACATTCTGTTTCACAAATATTTATTGAGTTCTGTTCTGGTTATCTACGCTGTGTAACAAACTACCCTAAAACGTAGTGGTTTAAAACAACAGATTTTTACTGTTGCTCAGAGTTGATGGGCTCAGCTGGATGGTTCTCACTGGGGTCCCTCATACAGTTGTCCTCAAATGGCAGCAGAGGCTGGTGTCATCTGTAGGCTTCTTTACCCACATTTCTGGTGTCTGGTTTGGCACCAGATTCAGCCTTAAGAGTCACTCTGCTAAAATCTGTTGCTTAAAGGAATCACACACCCAGTCCATGTTCAGTGAGAGAGAGAGGAATAGACTTCACCTCTCCATGGGAGAGAATGAGCTGTATCTACAGGGAAGAAAGGATCTCGAGGCAGCCATCTTTGACAAGAGCTACCACAAGTTTCAACCACACATGTGATCGACACTGAAGTGACAATACTGAATGGAACATGGTCCTTCCATTGAGGAGATGCTGGGGTGATCCCAGTCATGGCAGGGGATTGACTTATAGAAATGAAGCTCATTATAGAGACAGATGGGACTGTGACCCCAGCACCACTCTAAGAAAAAATAGCCAGGAGAAGCAGTTCTTTGTATTTGGACCAAGAGGGACAATTTCTTAAACAGATCAAGGATCTACAAAATATACATTTCACATTGGCTCCACTGAGGAGGGGAGACAGGTGGATAAAACAGTTGCTCTGTAAAAGTCAGCTTCCCAAAGAGAACTCTTGTTCCTGGATAACCTCATGGCCCTGACAAAAAAAACTAATGGCAAATCATCCTGTGCCATACTTTCTTCGGTTCTTTTTGTAGATGATCAGACTGATGAAAAGCATTAGGAGCCTTTGAGCTAAAGGTGCAGCCCTGGTTTTAATCATTAGCAATAGTATCATCTTTGCTAAAGAGACCACAAGGCATAAAGAGATCTGACTGGATTTTACCATATAGAATTTGTTTCTTAGCTTTCAGACACAGCTCATGTCACCTCCCCAGGGAGACTTTCTGACCACCTGTCAGAGAAGGGAAGTCTCTCCACTTCCAGTTCTCTATCACTCTGTCCCATCATGATGTTTGTTTTCCTCACTGCACATACCACCACCTGTATTCATCTTGTTTATTTAATCCTTACTGTTTTTCTCCCTCCACCAGAATAGAGCTGACTTATTCACTTCCTAGCATACAGTAGCTGCTCAATAAATGTTTTTTTGTAAACAAAAGAACAAACCTTTAGAGTCTGGAAGGAAGCACCCTTGTGACCACTGAAATGGTTTTAGTTAGACTAGTATTCATTCTCTTTTTGGAGTAGAGAAAACTGAAGTGTAAAGTTCCTTAGAAGTCCAGATGTGCCCCAAATCTTCCACTTTATTTGAAATTCAGCTCGGTCACTACTCTGAAATCAGGCCTGGAAGTGGCAAGGTCAGTTTCTGAGATGGTCAAACACCAGCTGGTGGTGGCGGGGTGGGGTAGTCCATCTGGTGAGGTGGGTGGACAGCCTGGACTTCTAAGCTTGGCTGCCACTTTTTAGTAGTGTGAATTTGGGTGAACTAAATAAGGCCTTTGGTTTGGTTTGCATATCTGTAAAACGGGGATAGTAATTCCAGCCTAACCCAAAGCATTGTGAGGTCCAAAGGAGAAATGAATGGGAAGGACTTTCACAGTGGTTAGTTTTTATAAAAACATCAAACATTGATCTTCCAAGGGCCCACAAAGGCCTGTTTTCTCTGTATATCCCCACCCCCAAACACCCTCCCTACTCCCATTCCCCTCGTCTTCCTGGACTCAAGTTCATTTATTTTAAGCTAAACATTTTGACTTCTGTTGACATAAAAATACATTTGAGATATAGGATACTTCATCCTAGGGATTGTTCTAAAGGGGATATCTTGGGGTGAGTTTAGAGGACTAACTATATAAATGGGCATCTGGGAGAAGAAATGGGTGTAAAAGGGGAAAGCTGACAGGTAAAGAATGTTACTGATCAGTTGATTTAAGGCTGGCCTTATTAACAGCAAAAGCAAACATATTATGTGGCCTAAGAAACTACTTAAAATTTAGTGACTCACAAGCAACAGCTGAAAGGAGTGACCTTTGTTCTTAGACAGCCCTGGATTCAAATCCTGACTCTGCAAGTCACTTGACTTCTTGGGAATGCAGTTTCCCTATCAGTAAAATGGGGGCAGTCACACCAGCATCCCACCAGGGTGATGAGGACTGAGTGAGCTGAAGGAGAAAATGTGGAGCATGCAGCTGATATTTAGCTGTGCCAGGGAGCCTCACCAGGAATTTCCGTTTCTGCTTCCAGTGGCTGCCTTGGGCATTGGTGGCCACATGGGCTTCAGTGACAGTTTTGATGAGCTCCCACTCCTCGTCCGTGGGCTCCGGCTTGTGCCCGATGGATTTCTGCAGCTCTTCCCGCCGTCTCTTCTCCCGGTTCTCCTCAATCAGCTTCCTCTTCGCCAGCCTCTTGCTGTCATCCAGTACCACTGGGAGAAGAGGAAAGATGAGACAAAACACACGGACACTCGCAGACACGTGGCAGACTGCACGTATTCCCCGGACCACCCACGTGCAGATGGCTGAGCACGTCCTGCAGGGTGGGTCACACTGGGGTATTTTCTCCCCTCGGCAGCAAACTGCCATTGACTAGCTATGGTCTGACATGAGACCTAGTGCCAAACTCCCAATGTCCGGCCAGCTTTTCAAAACAAAGCTCTGGGTGAAGCTGGACAATGGGCATCCCAACCCCACAGAAGGTGACTCTAAAGAAGAAGGAAGCAGAGGGAGGTAAAATCTGTCCTACCCATGGGGTAGGTCCCAGATGAGTCTATATTCAGTCAATATGAGACTATAGCCAATCATCTGGATTCACTCTTAGGATCTCTGTTCCTCCTCTCTTGCCCTCAAATGGCTCTTAGTAACATGAACTTCAAATTAAAGTTCTGGAACGGTAAACAGGAGGCTAATGATCTCTTCCTCAGATAAAAAGGACCCCAACTCTTTATTAGTTCCCTCAAGGGTTCATTGGAATGAGGCTCGGCCTATCTCAGGCTGCCCAGGTACTCACTTTGCTCTAGTCTCTACCTGGTCTACCCTCAATGGTGGTTAAAGAGCCCAGGCTTTGGAATCTAGAAAGAGCTGTGTTTGAATCCTGACACTACCACATTCTAGCTGTGTGACCTCTGGCAAGTTGCTTAGGCTCTTTGAGCTTTCATTTCTTCCTGTATAAAACGGGATCAACAATCCCCCCTCACAGGGTATTCAATGTGCTAATGTACTACAAGTGGTCAGTAAATAGAGCCATGACTTTTACCACTTATGCAAAAGGGACATAAGAAGGGCAGATAACAAGAAACATCTACTTCTGGGTTATTTTCCAAAACAAAACCATTTTACCAGACTCTTAGTAACCATCAATGGAATGGAAAGGCTCAGGTTTTATGCTACCGAGTCATAGTATTTTAGAACTGGAAAGAACCTTCGGTATTATCTAGCCCAACTCCCTCCTTTCACAGAGGAGGAAGTTGATCCAGAGAGATCATGACTTGCCTAAAAGTCACACAGCAAGTTCATGGCAGAGCCAAGGCAAGACCTAGGACTCCTGATTCCAGTTCTACAACATCATTGTCCTAGGGCCATTTCTTGATGAAGGTGTGACCTGGTAGGAAAAGAAAAAAAGCAAGCATAGCAGGAGGAAGAGAACCAAAAGTACTCAGCTAATCCACAAACAGAATAATGAAACCCCAGGTCATCCAGGTTGGATTGGATCATCCAAATCCCGTGAATGATGGCAAATGTGGGAAATGTGAATGAGCCCCGTTAGGTCACTTTGGTTCCCTTATTAAAGGGGGGATGAGGAGTGGACTCTACTCATAGCCTCCTTTCCCAAATGCTTCCTCTATGCCAGGGATTGTGGCATTTGACATGCATTATCTAATTTAGTCCTGAAAACAACTTGCAAGGTAGGCGATGATTTCACCGAAGGGAAACCCGAGGTTAGGTCTGATGGTCACACAGCTAGTAAGTGGCAGATACGGGACTCCCAACAGTTTTTCTGATTATAAAGCCTGAGCTCTTATAATGCCTTGCAGGGCGCATTCAAAATTAATTTCCACCCAGGCCAGATTAACACTGAGCTTTTTTAACCTTATAAACATTCCTATTTTTAACTTCTCAATCAAACAATGATACGGACACAACAGTAACCGTCCCTTATGGTGACACATCTAAATATTTGGTTCTAGTCAATCATTTTCACATATCCTTATCAGGCATATTGTTGTCAATGGCTAAAAATCTTTAAAAGATGAAGACAACACCCTCAGCTAGAAGTGGGGATTAACCCAGGATTTCCAGCCTAAACCCTTCACACAACCCTCCTCCTTTTTTAAAGATTCCCCATTCTGTCTACTTTATTGGGCAAAGCAGGACATTTCACAGACTTTTTGTTGTTGTTGTTGTTGTTCTAGCTCAGAGTACCCTGTTTCTCACATAAATGTGAGCTGTGATTATTTCCTCTTTCCTGAGGAAAACCCTCCTTGCATTCTTTTCTTTTCTTTCCTTTTTTTTTTTTTTTGCTTTCTTTTTCTTCTTCTTTTTAAACTAAAAGTTGGAAATTTTCATTGAGGTGCAGAACACTTATGCCAATAGAAACCATTAAGCCTGATGCCTGGCAAAACGGAGGCCACACATTCTGAATGACACAATTCTTACTTTATTATTAGATTAATTAAAGTGACTGGTGTAAATCCCTTGCACGGTGCGGGAAGAAGAGACTCCAGTGGCTAATCTCACCACCATATGCTGTGGCACTTTGAAAATTGGGTAGGAGGACTGGAGCTTAGAATGTTTTTATGGGCTAAAAATATAACAAACAACCAACGGCAGGATGACTCATGCGATAGCACTCGACTTCACATTCTTCAAAAATTACTGAACATGATGTTTTCTGCCAGTGCCCCATCTCCAAAAATGTCCACAAAATAAATTCCTGTCTCTGCTTTTGAAAAGTATCAGGACTAGTCCATGAGGCTCTCACCACACGAATGTCATACATAAAACTATGCCTTATCAAGGGGACTGGACATGACCGCTCATTCGTAATCTGTTGTGAACAGAGTATTGCTGACAGTCCTGCAAATGTGATAAGGATAATTGAATCACTCCCCCTCACATGTAATCTGGATACTTTGAGAGTTAGAAGTTGATAGGGAAGGGGTAGGATGGAAACCCACCCAGCAGTAGCTGGGAGTGAGGGGTCTGTGGGAGCACTAGGTATCTTCTCTCTACCTACATGGGTTCCTGCTTTCTTTTCTGCCTGGTTGATCTCCTTGAATCAGATCTTTCCCCAATGAACACTCCTTGAATATGAAACAAAGGAAGAAGATTACTTACAATCTGTTGCCATGCCAACATAGATGCATTTTTTAAAGCGACATTCCTGGCACTGATTTCTCGTAACTTTGTCTATGACGCATTTTCCTTCATATTTACAGGAATAGGATGGATGGAGATTTTTCTGAATGGTTCTTCTAAAGAAACCCTACATGGGAAAGAAAGACCCAAGACAGCAGTTTCATATTTTCTAGAAATAAATGACTCCAGAATGTTGTGTCCATATAACTGTGATGGATAGTTTTGGACCTTACCTGTGTACGGGCCTGTAGCTCCTACCTATTCACATATAGGACAATTAGCCCAAACTGAATCTAAAGAATTCTAAATCGGAGCTGAAGGAAATGTCTAGGCCTACAGACAGAGTCAGTATCTTTTTGGCATTTAGTAAGGAAAAGAGGTTAATGGGAAAATCTAGTGTTCATTTTTATTTTTTCTAAACACTGAGTAATATAAATAAATTATATTATTTCATTTCATAGAGTGCCGTAATTGTGTCGTTAAGTTAAGCTGTTAAGTTAAGAAGAACCTTGCTACACTTTGTACTGGAGAATAAAGGAGCTGGATACTTGTGATACTCTATTAATTAATAATTCAATTATTTAGTAATTAAACAGCCTTTAGAGATTTAGTTTAGTTCTTGATTTTAACTCTTGAAATGCCCATGGCCAGCTCAGATAACCCTTGAAACAATAGTACTTGGGGAGTAGAAAATTCAAGACTCTCTGCCCAATTTTTCTCAGTGCTCACTGCATTAGGGTTTTTCCTTTCATAGTGCTCTTCCTCTCCAGTTGGTAGACATACTCCCTGAGGTTCAGTAGGGGTCTTCCTTTCTTAAGGCATGGGAGAGGGCCACCGTAAAGGCTGCTGAGGATGCCATGTAGTCCAGGTTTAGGTGACATAAACCTTCTCAAAGGGGTGTTCTAGCAGAACCTTCTTGGACATGGTACTCCTGTCTTGGCAATGGTGCTTCTGTATCGTAGCACTCATGATGGCAGAAAGCGTGCCCTTACTGTAAGGGGCACATTGCAAAGCGCTGTAGACACCTTCCATATCCTCTGTCTCTTCTACAACCTTATGAAGTAGGTACTCTTAACATCTCCACGGTAGGTATTAAAAAACTAAGCCTCTGACAGGTTAAATCACTTGCCCCAAATCATGTGGTAAGTACACTGGGAACTCAGCCTAGAGCTGAGGAGTCAGACTCCAAGTCTTATTTACCTAATTGCTTATATGATATAAACTGAATCCAATTTTACTGTATTATTTAAATGTTTTAGAGGAACAGATTATAAATAGCACCCCCCCCCGCCTTTATCTGTTTTAGTAGACTAGCAAGGCAAAAACAAATGTTGAAGGATACTGTCTACTCAAGCTTAAAGGGACCTCTAACTTTGTTACACAAATAGGGACTGACATACCAGTTGGCCTAGATTAAAGCCAAATTTGAATGATCCTATTTAACTTTCCTTGGCTTTGATTAGGTACATATACCACTTGCATATTCACTCAGACATAAGAGCTCTCTACCTTATAATGAAAAAGTCAAAGGTAGAATTTTATACTGGGCAAAGCAGGATAAAACAGAAAAATGACAGCCATGACTGAAACTAACGAACTTGATTGGGGACATGTGAGTAAATCCCTTATCATTTCTAATGTTCAAGGTCTAACAGGAAAACGGCCGCATTATTATTCGGGTTTTGTATCCTTAAACACTTACATCCATTAGTTTGAATGATGTTGCTATCGTGTTATAAGATTCACTCAATCACACATAGGCAGGTCTTTTCATGCTGGCAGTGTGTTTCCCTGGGTATTCAAGGTGGGCTCATTCTGCTAGAGCATGAATGTCAGGGCATGCCACAGCACTGAAAGACAAGCTGCCCTGTGAACCTCCCTACTCTACCTCTGCGGCCCTCTCTCCAACCCACCCTTCATGGGTCATCCCTGCCTGGAGAGCAAAAAAACCCCTAGAGATTCCTGGCAAGAAGACATGTGTCACAGACAGGGAGGAGAGCGGCTGGGTAGCATACCTCCTTCTGGAGAAGGCAGAGTTTCCCCAGAGGTGGCAGCACCAAAGTCCAGGGCATCAGGGAGAATGTGTGCTGCCAGGAGGATAGGAAAGTTGTTGGGGGAGACCCTTTTCTCACACATACTTGGACGCTGACTCATGTTCTAGAAGCGGGGAGCAGACCAAAGAGTCCGACAATGCTAAGGAGAGAAGGAGCTATGGTACACCAGACACTGGAGTAACACTCATTTTTCCAAAAAGGCTACTCTGTGAGCCTTTAAATGGAATGAATGAAATAATTTATACTTTGCTTATGTTGAGAAAGGTGTTGGGGTAGCAGGCTCTGCTATTCATAGTACCATTTTTTCTATGGCTTCTCTCTGATGACTTTTCTCGGGTGCTTCATGGACCAAATCCCCTTTAAGATGTTGGCTTCCCCTAAGTTATAATAAAAGGATATTTGACACATGATGAGGGATCACTTCATTTGAGTAAATGTAAAGGTGCTAGATCCCTTACTTTTATTATTATTATTTTAATTTTTATTTTTTAAAGATTTTATTTATTTATTTGACAGAGAGAGACACAGGGAGAGAGGGAACACAAGTGGGAGAGGGAGAAGCAGGCTTCCCACTGAGCAGGGAGCCCGATGCGGGGCTCGATCCCAGGACCCCGGGATCATTGACCTGAGCCGAAGGCAGACGCTTAACGACTGAGCCACCCAGGTGCCCCTAGATCCCTTAATTTTAAAAAGTGACAAAAATTAACTTCTGGAAGTGAACCGAATAGAAAATATTTAATATAGTCTACCTACAAAAATCTTTTTAGAGGTGAGCTAACAAAAGACATGTCCCAGGGACTAAGTAAGGCCATGTATTTCATTAATTATTTGTTGGTGAGGAGAGGTTTTGCTTTTATTAATCAACATCAGACATGTTTCTCTGCATTTTGAGAAGAACTGGATCCACTTCTTAGTGGTTCTAGATGATGCCCTGATTAGTGTGATAAGGAGCTAAGTGTCAATATTTGGGCAACTGCTATAAGCTATGAATCTTTCTTAAAAAAATAGTTTGTTGTGGGGAAGTATCAACATTCTTTCTATAAAAAACTGGCTCATCAAAACAGACAGAACAGCTCCAAAAGATTTTTGCTGTCTTCAGGGCAAAAATGGGCAAAAAAGACATGTACACTGCAAGTGTGGGGTAGAAATATTTTTAAAGGGCCAGTTTGAATAAACAGTATGTGAAGCATAAACTTTTTTATCTTTGGTCACTCTTAAAAACTGTGTTTCATTTGAAAAACTCCATTGTCTTTTTCTAAGATACTTTGTCTTTATATTAAATGCATGATCTGCATAATTACCCCAGGAAAGCTGCTTTCTGATTTTATGATGGAGGCAATTCTAGAAACAGGATTCTGATCTGAGATAAAGGGACAGAGGCTGAAAAAAATCCAGCTTTTTGCTACATGATTTCTTCTTTTAGGTAAACCTCAGTTGAATCAGGACCCAAACATGCTGTGATCTTGGAAAAAGAGGCTAATGGATTTCCTGATCATCATGAAGACATACATGAGGCAGGGACACGGGTTAATGGGCTTGATTCTCCATTTGTTTAAGTCAATCACTAATAAGCATTAAATTCTCTGTAAGGCACATTTGGTCTTTAGAGTCACTTTGGGAGTTGAGTATTAAATGGAATTTTCATTAGAGTCTCTCCCAGAATTCAAAATTTACCATTAGGAACTGATTTGAAAGAATCTCAATGCTCAATGCTACATAATCAGGTAGGCAAAGCTTTATGAATTGGAGCTGCTTTAGAAAAAAGGTCTGTTTGAATTACTGAGCTTATAGAGAGAGTATATCTAAAGTAATACAGTGTTATTACTTCCAAATCAAGCCAATAAAACTGTGCTTTCAAGAGACAGTCTGCAAGTCCCCCAATTAATAAACAGTCAGGACTTACTTGTATTTGGTTCCATTAAACTCCTTAAGATTATTTTCATGGATGTAATAGCAATATTTAGTACAATCTTTTTTAAAAGGTACAAATTCCAGATCAAAGGTGTCTGGATGAATGAGAGCACACTACACCACATTACAAAAATCTTGCAGATACAGGGCCTTGGGAACTTAGAAACGCCCTCATGTGTCCTGATTCCCATGGCTGTATCATTTCAACACTTACAGCAGGCTTCTGCTAAGTGTTTCCGAATTTCATGCACAAAAGCTAGGGAATTTGCATGGAAAATCTTCCATTAAGAAATGGGGCATCTTACCTTGAAACCAAGCTACCATGCTGATTTTTGGGGTTCAGGGTCAAGGGTTAGGAGGAAACGGGGGTAGTTGAAGGAGGGGAACAGAGAGGAGGAGGTGAGGTGGGTGACAGAGGAGGGAAGACTGAATTGTTTTATGCAGTTTAATACAATCTTTGCCTTAGGATTTACATCTTGGGATCATTTGGTTTTAAATATAAAAAGTAAATAAAACATTTAGCAAGTAAACATTTAAGAAGTCTTTCCCTGACTTAATATACTTCCTCATTTATAAAACATTAGCTGAACGCTGGATCTAGCACTGGGTTGAGCTTTATTTGTTTTTATAGTAGACTTTATTTTCTAGGCTAGGTTGTTGGACCAAAAGATATTTGCCAGAAAATTCATCTTAATTTTGATGATGAAGAGTGTAAGTAGGCAAATTTAGGCTCACTTTCGGGAAGTGAACTGTTGATCATGGGTGTATTTTTGTCAAGAATCTCCTGTAGATGGGTCTGTAGAGCATAAAATTAGCTGATGGATGTCCAGAATTCACTTACTGGCTGAAGGCTGTGCAGAAAGCCAATTTGGATAATTTCAGAACATAATTGAATCTAAGTAGCCTCAAAGATACTCTCTAATGGAACCCTTAAAAGTGAGCATATTAAAAAAATAAACAAAAGTGGGCATATTTACTCAGATTAATAGCGTGTGGTAGGGTACGTTCTGTGTCCTTAACCACTGGAGATAAAACAAGAGGAGAAATCATTATTTCTTGGGCTAATATATTATAAAATATCTATGCATTTTTAAATTCACAGAGGGAATAGTAATTTCTTTTCATCTTATTAGTTCTCTCCCTGTCTTAAAAGCCAGACATTACACTCTTGCAAATCCATTTAGTTATTGTTGATTTGGGGAAAAAAATTCAGTTCTTAAACATGCCAAAAATTGAGGAGGACAGCCACACACAGGCTGTGGATGATCACAAGCCGTGAATGTTGGAATTTGGTTCTAATTTGAACTTAAACGTCATGTTGCATTCTGGTGGAAACCTGGGAGGGGGACTAGAGCTGGGCTGAGCTCTGAGCTCACTGGTCCCAGGGCAATTACCTTGCAGCCTTCACACGTGATGCAGCGGTAGTGATACCCAGTGGCTTTGTCACCACACACTACACATAGCTCGTCCTTGTCTAAATAACTGGGGATGTACCCTGTGAAGAAGGAAAAAAGAGGAATGTGAGGAGAAAATATCACGCTAAAGTCAAAGACACACCATAGCCTGGCAGAGGATAAAAGGAGGACAGGAGATAAAGCGCATGAGGGAGGAGGCAGGACCAAATTGTTTTATACACTTTAATCCAATTTGTGCTTTAGCGTTTACATCTTGTCATCCTTTAGTTTTAAATATAAAAGGTAAATAAAATATTTAACAAGAAAAAATTTGAAGTCTTTCCCTGACTTCATATACTTCCTCTCGTATCTTATACTTATCCGCTATATTCTCTCATACGTATAGAGTTGGATAGGAGGCCCAGGATTTCAGAATGCCTTAGAAATAGGTGTGATCATTCTTGCTCTGCAGGTGGGAATATATCTGAAGACTGTTGGAGCCAATGAATCATACAGAGAGGCCAAGATTTGAGACATCTGGAGTGCTCTGGGGTCTGGAGAACATAATCTCTTTTGCAAGCCTTTTTTTCAGAATTTTTTCTTAGAAGATTGGATCCACTTTGGAATCAAGGCACCATGCAATAAATTCAGAAAACTTTACAGCTCGGAGATCATCAACTACTTTTGAGGCGAACAGACTTTCAGAGGTTTGTTTGGCGTTCCTGAGGGTCACACTAGAAATTAAAGCAGAGATCTTCTAACCAGATCTCCTAACTTCTAGTATAAGTAATGCTTGTCTTTCTAAAAATAGACAGTTAACTTTAAGTAGAATGAACAAAGCCATCTAAAAAATTTCTTTTGGTAAAGTTGTGCCGTTATGAGACAAAACCCAACAATTCTGGGTGATGTGAAATAATGGAGGCTCTATTTATTAATTAAAAAAAGAAAGTCCAACCATGATAACTCTCTTTGTTAGTGTACTCTTGGTTTATTAGTTTAAATTCTTTGACCCAGGAAACTAAAGTTTAAAAACCAAACAGAAGCAACCTACTTCCCACCGGTCTTTGCCTCTTCCCCTTCACTTGTAGACAATGTCCAAACACAAGAAACTGATTCTAAGGGGCAAATTCAGTTTCATATGGTATCAGTGGTTTACCATTGAAGCACATATCTTTAGATGAGTGCAGAAATCAAAATAAGGTCTGCTTTGTTGGGATGTGGAGAAGGGAAAGGCTGAGAAAACAAAATCATTCCTTTCCCAGATCATGGCCCCTTATGAAGTTCTTTGACTTGGTAAACTCTTACGGTTTCAATAAAGATTAGCCAGGGTGAAATGACAGATGATTTATTGTATGCTCTACCATGACATTTTATTATATCTTTTATTAAACTAGGTCACAGAGGGCTTACATTTCAGAAAAAAATCCACAAAGAAAACAGAAGAAAATGAGTCCTTTTCACAATTTCTTAGAAATTACTTTGCTCAGACTTTATTTTAGAAAAATGGCCCTTCTTGGGAGGGAGACAAATGACTTCAGAGTGAGATCCGGTAATGTACAGGATTATCTTCTTAAATATCACAGCTTTTCTTAGTTTACTTTTGCATCATGCAAACCATGAGTCATCTGTTGAATTCACTTCAAGAGTTTCAAAACTTCCATCAGACATTTTTAAAAAGAGCATTCTGGGAGGGATTGGGACAGAAAATAAGGGGACTGGAATGATTTGTGTGTTTATTCAATCATTCATCTATTCATAAATTCAGAAAACATTTGTTTAGCATGTACTATGTGCTTAGCACTGTGCTTGGTGCTGAGAATATAAAAACAAGTAAGGCATGGTTTCTTCCCTTGGTAGGCGCGCACGTGTAGGAAACTGAGTTCTGTACTTCCAGTCCTGGTCATTCCTCAACGAGAGAAGAAAAGGTGAAGATGAAGGAAAGAACATGAAAGATGCTGAACAGCACCACAAGGAAATGCAAAGCCCAAACCACAATGAGACACCACTTAACATCCTCTAGTATGGTTATAATAAAAATGGTGGACAATAACAAATGTTGGTAAGGATATGGAGAAATCTGAACCTTTATATGTTGCTGGTAAGAATGTAAAATGTGCCTTAGAAAATAGTTTGGCAGTTCCTCAAAAGGCTAAACATAAAGTTACATATGACCCAGCAATTCCACTCCTAGGTGTGTTCCCAAGAGAACTGAAAATACATGTCCACACACAAACCTGTACAGGAATGTTCAAAGCAGCATTATTCATAATATCCAAGGGATGGAAACAACCCAAATGCCCATCAAATGATGAATGGATAAACAAAAGGTAGTACATTCATACAATGGAATTTATTCAGCTGTGAGAAGGAATGAAGTACCCAGATGTTGTATGATTTCATTTCTATGAGATGTCTAGAATAGGCAAATTCATAGAGAAAGAAATTGGATTAGTGGATGACAAGGCCTGGAGGGAGGGAGTAATGGGGAGTAACTGCTAACGGGTACAGAGTTTCTTTTCATGGTGACAAGAATGTTCTGGAATTGTATAGTGTTGATGGTTGCACAACTCTGAATATACTAAAAACTACTGAATGAAAAACCATTGTTTTTCATGGATATGTTTTGTGCACTTTCAGTGTGTGAGGTCTATGGTATGTGGAATATATTTCAATAAAGCTGTTACTACAAAAACAAAGAAATGAAGGAAATAAAAGAGAATGGTTCCATCTGACAAACATTTGTATGTGTATACTATGTGCCAGGCAATGTGCTAAGGATCTAAAGATGGCTAAGTTTCAATTCTTGGGGAAGCTTTCTGTGCGGTGGGGAAAAAGACAATAACAGATCATCTGCATATAATGTGGAAGGCACTAGGATAGTGCTATGTCCAGAATCACAGAGGGGAAACCCTTTGAGAAGCCTTCCTGCCTACCCCCCAGCTCAAGTCTAAACTGGGTACTCCCATATCTCCTTGTGCTTCCTCAATAGTAGTCCTTTTATATCTATATTATAACTACCTGTGAATTCTTTCTTCCCTTTGACCATAATCTTTGATTCACTATAGGTTTGTACAGTTCCAGCTAGAGGGCAGGGCTTAAAACATTCATGCTGAAACCCCAGTGTCTAACACCTGCTCCCTCTATGGATGGCATACAGTTTTCAAGATCTCTGCCACTGGCCAATGGTGAAGAACGTGAGCAGGAGGGATATGTCTGGAACCTGCAGATAAGTAGGTTTAAAAGCCTGGAGCCGTGCCTGAGAAGGCTAAAGATCTCAGAAAAGATTTCTGAAAGAGGTGATAATGCCGATTCAGGGGGCCAAACTTCAGAGCTAATGAAAACGGCATTAGAAATTTGATTTTTGGTAAAGAAACCAAGATTCCACTCAGATTAAAACTAACACATCCAGATTGAAGCTCATCCAAGACCTAGTGATCTGAGGAGATGCATGCTCACTAATCAACTAGATTCGGTCCTTCTTTCTTTGCTCTGATCACTAGGTTCAATACAGTGAGACAGGACCAAAGAGAGCTTAAGGGCAATACCATTTTCCCACAATATAGAAATGAAAATCACGATGACCAGGCCAGTTTGATTCAGATACCCATCACCAAAAGTGGAGATTTGCAGTCTGAATTTTATACAATGTGCTCCACTTTCTACTTTGGGCTATCTAACCCACTACCCATTACATTCAAAAGAGTCTTTGCTTCCTGGCTAGGTTTCTCATTAACCCCAAGTCCCAAGGTTGTATATGCCACTGTCTGGTAGGTAACTGATGGTGCTGTGGTTCCAATTTAATAAGAAATCTAATAACATCTACAGGAAAACTCACTGGGCATTGCTTTATTCCAAACACAATTTTGGGGAATCCATCTATAGGAAGAAATAACACAAAATATTGCAACAGGGCTCTGTGCTCAGAGAAATAACTAGTTACCAAATGTGGGGGGAGGGTCATAGGGAAAATGCTTGGAGATACTCTGGACTTAACTAACACCAGTGGCATTCAGTGGTCAGTCTTTAGGAATCAAAAGCAATGTATGTATTAGTTTCTTACAAACTTTCTTTTTAAATAAAAAAATTATACAAGTAATACAGTTCATTATAGAAAAAAAAAAGACATAAATGAGCAAAAATGAAATTTGCCTGTCAACTCACCCCAAAGAGATAACCACTGTAGCATTTTGGTGTTTCTTCATCTTGGATTAGTATGTGTGACAGTGTGTGCACACCTTTGTGTGTGCATTGAAACACAGGCTTAATAAACACAAAGTAACTTTTAAGCAACAAAGTAACCCAATTATTAAAACACACACCTTTCTAGTAAAGGCAGATGGAATGCATATATCCATGTCAGGAAAGCTATCTCTTGATCTCTTATATGTAGAGGTTATGTATAGTTATCAGAGTGAGGACTTTTCAGTTCTTGGTATCAGGTGCCCACAGGAGAGATAAGGGAGAAAGAGGTAAGGGCACATCCTTCTCATATTCAGGAACCAATTGTAATACAGTTGGACACTGTACTGTTTATGGGACATGCCTTGGGAGGGCCAGAGAATATTAACCAGAGTTAAGTTGCTTGTCCCTCACCATTTCTCACTCTACCTCATGACTTGCCTGCTCTATCTGGTGGTGTTGGCAGTAAGATACTGAAAATTTCCTCCTCCCTGTAGTTGAACAATTTACATAGATGGTTGAACTCTTTGACCTTTAGGTTCTTATGAATCCTGGAATCCAGTGATAATTCAGTCTGTGAGTAGAATGGGCTCCTTCCATTTTCTGACTGCTAGTCTTATGGGTGGTTTAATTTGTTCTCTGATTTCTCCTAGATTCTCTTCTTGGTGGATGAATAGGTGATTTCAAATGTCTTTAGTGAAATCATCACGACGTTTATAGAAACATCTACTTAAGTTGGTTGCAGTTGCTTACATGGTCATCCTAGTGTACCCCACCCATCTCTTTCTTTTCTCTAAAATATTAACTCAGAACCATCTTATTTACCCAAAACAGTCAACACAGGCAATGATACATCAATTATCATGCCTAAGTCCATTATTCATCATTAAATAACATCGCTCAGGGAGTAACATCCCACACATAATTAATAGGTAGGTGAAGATTCTCTTAAGATTGCTGAATCTGTTTGACAACATCACAAGCTAACTTGTTCTCCCAGAGAACTTAACCATTTCTTGCTCTCCTAATTTGTGTCCCCATCTTTTTCCTTTTTCATGCTTACCAAATAAGCCACATGCTGGCCAAATATGCCCTGCTAAGGAAAATGCACCTGTAGTGCTAGTTTTGTTACCAGGAAGGGACACTAAATGGATGTCAGTATTTGGTTCTGTCTAGAAACAAACATGAAGAAACACAACTCTGGAAGCCACACTGCTCATCTGAGAATTGCATCTGCAAATTATCCCAAGTAAGTTGAAGAAACATGGTTAATAACACCCCAGAAAACAATTAAGACCCATGTCAGTATGTGATAATCCAAGGGTGATATGTTTTCCCCAGCTCTTACATGCTCAGATATCTTGTTTTTCTAGACTAATAAACTATGCTGCCGCTTTATCAAGCATATTATTATGAAAACAAACTCCACCTGTTTGTTCAACAAGGACTTGGAGATTTTCTTTTTATTTGACACTTGGCAATGTCTGCTTAATTGCCAAGTATTTTCCGCATGTAAAATAGGTAGACATGGTTAAATATTACTAACATTTTCCATCTTTTTTGATAGCAGCTTCATTAAGATGTAATTCACATACCATACAATTCAATAGCTTTTTCTATATTCACAGTTGTGAAATTCTCAGCACAATTTTAGAACATTTTAATCATCCCCCAAAGAAATCCGGTACCTTTAGAAGACACCCGCATTCCTCCTATCCCTTTTTCCCCCTCCACCCTAAGCAACCACTAACCTATGTTTCTACAGATTTGCCTATTCTAGATATTTCATACAAATGAAGTTATACATTTTGTGGTCTTTTGTGACTGGCTTTTAACTTAACATAATATTTTCAAGGTTTATCCATGTTGCAGCTTAATACTACTTTAAAAAACTTGACTCTCAGAGGGACTTGGTATGTGGAAGGGGAAAGTTGTTTATATTTACACTAGAAATCATGCAAGAGGCAGTGAGCTGGTTTCTTGGTTTGCACTAGATTCAAGCCTTTCCCATGTATGAGTAAAATCAGAAGGCTATCTAGTTTAATTCTCTTGAGTGAATTACAACATCACCTCAGGTCCTAGGAGGAGAAACACTGGCACCTCTTGTCACCTTGGCAAACACACAAAGCTTAGGGAATAGAACATAAGGCAGATTGATCTTGATGGTAGATGTAAAGTAGAAGGTGCTGCCTAGGAAGGTAGATCTTGCAGAAGAGAGAGGAGCTGAGTTCAGAGACCATTTCCAATCTGGCCTATCATACCTTCAGTATAGGACCCCTTGCCAAACGAAACTATCTAAAAGGAGCAGTGGTTATCACTGGTGGTCAGAAATACTCTGGGCGGTTCATAGAGGTCCATGTTGCTGATTCATCTTGTAGAACTATCAATTTAGAGCCACCAAAGAATCCTGAGTAGTTTGGGTCAGGATAGCAGATGAGACTATATATTAATACCCTTAAGGAAGCTAAATAATTAGCGGGTTTAGTCATTCTTTCAATTTTATATTGAACTTTCTCAATTCATCTGATAGCTCAGACTCTTCTGATTTAAGGTTCCCTCCCACCCCAACTAGCACCTTCTTCCCTGTGTCATTTCTTTATATATGTAAAAAATCTTGAATGGCTCATCTCTTAGCCTTTTCCCAACATACTAATGCTGATTCCTTTTACACTTAATTCCTAGTATAAGGTACCAAGTTTTACATCATGTTAATTTTAACTCTCTGAGAAACACTGTATTAATCCATCCATCTATCCATCCATCCAGACACAGCCATTAATTTATTTAATATACATGCATGGCCCTAGTATGTCAGACACTGGATACAAACCTGAAACTGCGTTAACTTTAAAGGTATTCTTTCATTGCTGTCTGCGAATTTCCAGAAGAGCTGCCCCAGAGGCTCCCATTTCACCAAATCATTCCTCAGAACAGCAACCATCTTTCCATGTTCTCTACTACCCTCAAGGAATCACTGAGCATCTTTGCTTTCCACCTTGCCCCCTGGCTGGCTAGACCCTTGCTGCTGGGTGATGGAAGGCATGGAGTCCTAAGTCTTCCAATTCTAAAACACTGCGGGTGGAGGAGGACAAGGGAAGCAGAAAGACGACTAGATCAGAGGTGTTAATTCAGAGAAGGGGAGAGGACATGATGAAGGGACTGTGGATTTCCACCATCTGGAAATCTTAGGGCAGAAAAGGGGGGTAAAGCAAGTTTCAGATTATTTCTTCTGACTCAAAAATTCCTGAGACTAAAATATATTCATTTTTAGGGCTAAGTTTGGGTTTAATAAAGTTTCATGGACAAGTCACTAGCTAAACTTCCTTGTCCCTGTCCTTGTAGACTCAAGTTTTTAGTAGCTGACATAACCTTTCAATCCATAATCAGAACTAAAACACTTGAAGATGCAAATCACTAGGAAAGGGAATAGATTGGTATAATGAGTTTCAGTCAAAATTTTAATCAAAGGGGCACACACACTGGCAGTCCACAGTGTTTGGATTGCAGAGTGTTTAAAAATCTCAGCCAGCTTTTAAAACTGGGACATTTTAGGTGAAATCCAGATTTCCTGCTTCATGTGAAAAATCAGAAGATCTGGCAATAGTGAGCCCAAATTCTCATAGGGCGACAATCAACTGAACCAAGAAGGGCAGCCCATCTTCTAAGAAAGAGACATACCTTTGAGTTTACTGCAGTCCCTACCACTCCCTATTGTGCCCCAACCCTGCAGCTAAATGTCACTTGTCATTTATGTTTCTGCTTGCATTGTCTTTTTTTAAAATATTTTATTTATTTATTTGACAGAGAGAGAGATAGTGAGAGCAGAAACACAAGCAGGGGGAGTGGGAGAGGGAGAAGCAAGTTCCCGCAGAGCAGGGAGTCTGATGCGGGGCTCAATCCCAGGACCCTGGGACCATGACCTGAGCCAAAGGCAGACACTTAACAACTGAGCCACCCAGGTGCCCCTTGCATTGTCTTTTTATAGGTAAAGAAATATTTCACAGATTTTTAATTTTTGTCAAAAGTGGGAAGACAAAAGTAATTCAAGGAAAAGGAGCGAGAATATATTTCTTTATGAAAGTTAAAAATACTTTTTATCATATAACATGCATACAATATGTGTGTTGGTTGAAAAATTTAAATTAAGCAGTCCTTATGAAACAAAGTGCCTCTCTCCCATTCCTCTCAGCTCTCTGGCACTTGTAGGCATTGGAGTTTTAGAACTCTGGTACTAATGAAGTTCTTTTCCTGTCTTAAAAGAAGGGATGGGTTGGAAAGCAGGAAGGTAAAGTGTATTAGAAGAGTGGGGAATCGGAGGGGAGCAGAAAGGGTCACCAGAAATGGGTACTAGTTGCCTCTGATTTTGCCCTGAGAGTAAGCTTATGGCATTGGGCTTACACAGAAGTTCCCACAGTTATTTCAGATCCTGCATGTTTGAGAAAAAAATGGGTGCTTTCCTTTATCTGAAAATCCATTCAGAATGAGATTTAGGGTTATAGCTCTAAAAACATGGACTATCAGCCCTTCTTCCCTTTAATGAAGGGAATGAGTGGTTGCATTTGTCATCAGGATACCATCATGGTTGTTAAAAGCTCTATTGGTCTGCCTGCAGGTCATAATAGATGTGCACTTCACAGAGTGTGAAGTAAAGGAGGTGATTGCCTTCATGGTGCTTATGATCTAGATAGAGTTTACATAAACAAGCATATATGATGAAGAGAACCCGATTCTAGACTATAGGAATGAACTATAACACATAAGTAGTAAGTATAACACATAAGTAAGTAGTATGTTGCATGTATATATATGTTCAAGTCCACTTTGAAACAACTTGGTACACAAAAATCTAGACTTTTCATTATGAAAACTGAGGAGGGATTTTCACATTACAAAAAGATCCTCTACTTCAGATGTTCTCTGGATATCGCTTCTTGGCCTTTTGGCTAAGATCAAGTGCAGATGTTCTCTGGATATTACATTCTTTTAATGCAGTGGTTCTCAATGAGGGGTGATTTCACCCCAGAGGGACACTTGGCAATATCTGGACACACTATTGGTTGTCATAACAGGGTGGGAGCAGTTGTGTGCTACTGGAATAGAGTGCATGGTGTTGGAGAGAATGTGGTTCTGGTTAAATAGAAGATGCTGGTGGGTTCTGAGCTGAGTTAGCAACCTGAGGTGATGGGGCTGAGAATGGCAGGGCACATACCGGGGTATGGCTGGCAGTGGCTGGTAGCTAGAAAAAGCATCACTAGTTCAGGGAAGTATGGCAGAGAGAGGGGTACCTGGAGAAACTGGCCAAGATTTCTGGAAAAGAGAGTGTGGGCAGAAGTACAAAGCCAGAATCAAAATTTCCCTTTAGAACCCTCCTACACTGTTGGTGGGAATGCAAGCTGGTGCAGCCACTCTGGAAAACAGTATGGAGGTTCCTCAAAAAGTTGAAAATAGAGCTACCCTATGACCTAGCAATTGCACTGCTAGGTATTTACCCCAAAGATACAAATGTAGGGATCCAAAGGGGTACATGCACCCCGATGTTTATAGCAGCAATGTCCACAATAGCCAAACTGTGGAAAGAGCCAAGGTGTCCATTGACAGATGAATGGATAAAGAAGATGTGGTATATATATAAATGGAATATTATGCAGTCATCAAAAGGAATGAAATCTTGCCATTTGCAATGATGTGGATGGAACTGGAGGGTATTATGCTGAATGAAATAAGTCAACCAGAGAAAGACATGTATCATATGACCTCACTGATATGAGGAATTCTTAATCTCAGGAAACAAACTGAGGGTTGCTGGAGTGGTGGGGGGGTGGGAGGGATGGGGTGGCTGGGTGATAGACATTGGGTATGTGCTATGGTGAGCGCTGTGAATTGTGTAAGACTGTTGAATCACAGATCTGTACCTCTGAAACAAATAATACATTATATGTTAAAAAAAAAAAAGAAGAAGAAGATAGCAGGAGGGGAAGAATGAAGGGGGGGAAATTGGAGGGGGAGACGAACCATGAGAGACGATGGACTCTGAGAAACAAACTGAGGGTTCTAGAGGAGAAGGGGGTGGGGGGATGGGTTAGCCTGGTGATGGGTATTAAGGAGGGCACATTTGCATAGAGCACTGGGTATTATAACCAAACAATGAATCATGGAACACTACATCAAAAACTAATGATGTAATGTATGGTGATTAACATAACATAATAATAAAAAAAATTAAAAAAAAACTTCGCTTTAGGGCAGGAAAGCTAGAATCTTCCCTGTGGGTAGGGAAGAGTTGGTGGTGTTAGTGTTTGATCTAACAGGGCATGGAAAAGGGTTTTAAAGTTTGAGGAGGAGCCCCGTGGTGGGTGCAGAGGGCAGGGAATCATGGCCACTGAGTGGCTGGAAGCAGAAGGCTTTGAGAAGGGGGTGACCATGGAGAGAAGAGGACAGCGCAGCACGGCAGGAAGTTTCTGCAGATGACAATGGGGGGGTGGGGTGACTACTCAAAAGCACACGTCTCCAGCAGAACAGGAAATTCTCTAAAGCAGCTAGTACAGCACAGAGACAGCGGAGCTGGAGGGGGTGGGTACCAAGGACAGCGCACGGAAGCTCTGCAGTCATGAGGGTCTGGAAGAGGAAGAATACAGACACCAAGTGAGCACTGGTACTTAGTATCAGTACAAGAAGATGGGGGTCATAAAAGCTAGACCCGAACAGAGGGTAGAGTGGGAGGCAACGGGACCTCAGGTTCAATGCACCTGGATGCTGAGAGCTAAGAAAAAAAGCTTTGAGTTTGTGGGTAAGTGTTCATCAGGGATGCAAGGTGGCAGACACGAACCCCATATACAGTAAAGAAGCAGCACCAACAGTCTTTCACAAGCCTGGCGTCGTCTGACTTCAGTTTCTCATCATGCCTTGGACTCCTGCTATTGGCTTCCATTGTGAGGAATGGCAGTGGGTGCTCTAGGATGAGGTTAGGGAATCCAGTGACATTTCTGAAGGATGTGCCTTTGAGAAGGCAGGAACCTAACCCTTGGCAAAGAAAGGACAGAAGAGGCAGCTCATGCACTTGGACTGCACTTGGACTAGGTTTGGAAACTGCAACTGTTCCTTACTTTGCTTCCAGTTCTAGAGACTGAGAGGAGGCACTTTTACTTAACCTTTTTAGCAGCATTTTGTATTTTTAAAAAAATGGTTCTATTGTTTTCTGGAGTGGTATTATCTCTTAATAGTATATAGGGGGCAGTGCCTAATTTGAAAGCCTAACCTTGTGTCAGCATCCCTGCAATTACATAAGCATTATAGAAGAATCTGCAGTTGCATTAACTTCTCAAGTATTATATTTCAAAGACATGATGTCTGCAACACTTAGTGCATTGGGTAGACTAATCATATGTGTTTAAATTAAACACATTCAACTAGAGGGGAGAGAAGGGACAAGCAAGAGAGGGGCAGAAGGAGGAAGAGAGGTAACGGGGAGTGGGGGTCAGGGGCGACAGAAAGGAGGAAGAGAGGTAACGGGGAGTGGGGGTCAGGGGCGACAGAAAGGAGGAAGAGAGGCAGGAAGGGAAGGAGAGGGAAATGTTAAGAAAGAAATGGAAATAGTGTGCGATCATCTCATCTTCAGGTTTGTGGCTGGGAGTCATTATGTGGTTGGGAGACTCATGAATCTTCCCCTTTTTGGGTTCCTTCCTGCCTATTTCTCCAGAGACTGGGTGTGAATCTAGGGCTTAAGAGTACCTGTTTCTCATGGAACATTTTTCTTTTCTGGGGAGACTTTGGAGCCACCCCATGTCTGACTCTACTGTATAGCAACCCTTCTCTGACTTTGAAAGAGGCTAAGGAAATTCTAATCTTATTTCTTTGGGGCTTTACTCTTCTTTTTAATCCAGTCCTCTTGTTGTGGATCACTTCAAACATCCCTCACCTTTCCATTTAATTTCCATTTCTAATGTCTACATGATTATTCACATACATTAGATTCCTGTCCCCGAGACAGAGTCAGAAAGGACAGTTTGAGGGGCAGTTCCTGCTTTGGTTATTAATATTTCTCTCTGCAACGCTAAGAATGTGGCTTTAGAACAAGAACATGTGCGATCAAAACCCGAACTGAACAGGACCCCATCTCCTTTATCTGGACTCAAAAAAGTAGGAATTTCTTATTCTCTTGGACATGATAACCAACTCTGATGCAAACACACTACAAATTTTTGGACATGCAATTCCTATAAAGGCGGCACACAGAAGGTAAAGCAAATAATCCCGTGGACCCGGGTCGCACAGGACAGACATTTCAGAGAACGATTCTATTTAAGCAGACCCAGAGGCCGACTGGCAAAGCCGCCTGCAGGGCAGCCAGACTCAAGCTGTTTGGGGATGTTGGAACGTGACTGGAATTTCTGATGGAAACAGCCAGTGACTCCCACCCCCCCCCCCAAAAAAAAGGAAAAGGAAAAGGAAGGGAAAAGACACTGACTTTTAACTCTGCTGAAATCCTGGTCACAAAAGAGAAGACACGACACCCTGATTGCCCATTCCCTTCCCTCCGGCTGGTTTCCAAACCTCCTCTTTCCTTCCTCCTGAGCTGGGGGCCAGGGTGAAGGGAGTGAGCAGAATGGGCTGTGATGGCTGATTTTCACATAACAAATCGAGGCAAGGTTACTTGAAAGACATAAAAACGAGGAGCTCGCATCCTCTTATTTGTCCCTAACTTTTAAAAATTAAAAATGTGTTTTTCTCATATTCTATAGAAAAAAAAAGACAGACATTACATTTTGCATTTCAGCCTTCCCTCTAAGTGAAACTGATACTGGCTCTGCCCCCCAGCCTAATTCTTGAAGCTTTAGTTTAAATTTGATTCAATGAACTGAATTCTGACTCTTCGTTCGTGTCCTCCAAGCTTCAGGAGCTTGCTAATGTTTCTCCCTCTTGGCTACGAACATAGAAACAGAAAAACAGCACAAAGAGAACTAAAAGTCATTCTAAATTCTACCATTAAGATAACTAGTCGACCCTGGGTCCTGTAGTCTTCCTTTATTTCATCTATGTGTACTTACAGTACATTTTTTTACAAGATTATGATCATTTCCTATACACTAGAAAATTCCAATTAAAGGCTAAAGAATAAGCCATCCTTAAGAAAAAAAAAAACAATGACAAAGTTAAGACAGCTGTGCTACTGACGAGTTTATAAGCACTATAGTGACAGCAACAAATCCAGATGAAACAATTACGAATTTCATGAAAACAGATAAAAATCCAATTGGAATAATGAGGCCTGACCCACTGAACACCTGTTTATAGTCTTAATTTTGCCTTAAGGAGATACTACTGATGTCCTCCAACAACAACAAAAATCAATAATGGATCAATATGGATAAACGTGTTGGCTACGACCTTTTGTCCTAAGAGACAGTTAACAGCTGGGTTTAGTTTTACTGGGATTTACTTAAAGACTTGTAACAGTAAATAATGGAGCATTTAAGAATATTTGCCTGCTTTGATTTAGTGAGTTTGGCAGGTGGCTGTGGCCTTTTCAATGGCATATGGCTTTGGGAAATTACATCAATATATGCATACAATGTGTCTTAGCCTCTAGTTCAAGCGTCAAATTAACTAGCAAAGAATCTCTGGTTTAATGTTTTATGAGCAAATATTCTCCAGCACTGCTTGAAGAAAACATCATGAAAAGACAAAAGAAAAAAAGAGTAAAAGAGCCTGAAAAGTTTTGCAGGAATTTTTAAGAATAGCAGAATGCCCTGATAGAAAGGTAGTCACCAATATTATCTTGTGATCCCACAACACTGTGAGAGGCATATCCAGACATGTCTAATGAAGCAGAGTTCACTTCTTCTTTTCAAAGATAAATTACTTATACGTATAATATTAAATGAAATAGAAAGCACACATTCAATCTATCTCAAATGTTCCCATTAGGGGACTTCTGTGGTGTGCCTTTCGTAAGGCATGAGAGAAATTCTGATACCCTTAAAGAGGATGTGAAACTAAACGAAAATGCAGACGAATTACTCTGAATATGTTTTCTGCTGTAATTCCCTTCACAGTTCATATTTGGAAGGTGGAGAACAGCACAGAAAATCCAAACACAGTCTATGGTAACAACTAAACAGGAGTTTGGGTTTGAGATTTTTTTTTTATTTTGTTTTCAAAATAGGCTACTTTTAATTACAGAGTCACATTATGAAAAGCAAATGATGATTTTTATGGGAACCGTAATCAACCAAGCCAAATTCTGTTTTAAAATAATTTCGCAGAGAAATTCACCTTTGAGGATCAATGGGCCTCATATTTTTGCAAATTATAGAAACCTGTATATTTGATTTCCTATGCAACATCCTGTAGATTGTACGCAGGAAAAGACAGTTTCTGGCATATTTAAGAATAGAATAGAATTTAAGCTATTTCCAAAATATCTGGCAGATGCTACTAAGTTCCCTGAGTACTACCTGCTTGCTTCTTTTATTTTATTTTTTGATATAGAAGAAATGTTCCATTGAGAGAAAGTTACACAGCACACAGCATTGTAAAGCTACAGTGTCTATTAAAATAAATGGATATTGCACTTGTTTTCACTTTGGATATTTTGAGGGATATTTCTCTTGCTTTCATACAGAGAATTCATTTGACATGATTCCAGACACGTGAAACTTTAGGGACAAAATGGCAATAAGAAGCATATTAGTTCCTTCTTGAGTTTTACATTCTTACAGCTTAATATGGTCATAAGTAGATTGTTTACAGCTTACATGGATCAGTAAATATATTAAGATGAACAATTATAAAATCTAACAATATTATACTACCATTAAAAATTGCTAAGTTATTAGTTAACGAAAATAAACTTTTAATATGAAATACCAAGAAAAAATCAAATGAGTTTTTAATCTGAACCTGAACTGGGGAGAATTATCCCACTTCAAAAGCCACAGTGCCTATCCACTGAGGGGAAGCCTTTACATATTTTCTTTAGCAAAGAAACTGACCATATTCATTTGGGGCAATACTCTCTCTCTCTCTCTCTCTCTCTCTCTATATATATATATATACACACACACACAAACACATATACACACACAGCTTAAAAAATCAGCTCAATCCAGCTCTCACATATGCTTGGGAAAAAAGTGCTTGGAAATCTTTGTTACTCATGGACCCTTTTCAATCAACTAGCAAACTCTCTTTACTGCTGTTTTTAATTTCGAACATTCAGCGTTCAAAGTCAAAGCTTTGACAAAGCTGATGCCAATCGTAACTTTGAAACACGATGGAAACAAACACAGAAACTTTCAACAAATTCAAGTGAAATGGTCCCTACCTTTTTTTTGAGAGTACGATGGCGACTGCACTTGAGGAAAAGTAGGCTTTTCTTCAGTGAAATACTCAGGTTGGCTGTATTGATTCAGGGCCATGTCCAAATCAGAGTCCTTGCTTTTCAGCATGTTTCCAGGGTAACTACAGGTATAAGGCTGATTCACTGCCCAGGCCTGTTCCATATATATGTTGTTACTGGGCACAGCCTGAGCGTTGCAACCACTGTAACCCGGACTATCTTCAAAATACGTGTAATAATCAGTGGCCTGCATGTAGCAATTGCTGCCGGCAGCGGGGTGCACTTCATATACTTCTTGCAGACAGTAGTTCATTTTGTGACCCTGGTTCAGTTTCTACTTTACATATACACACACTCTACGCATGCATTCACCAGCCCCATACGCCCTGAGAGCCGGGCATATACGCCAAGAAACGTCCATCCATACGCATGACACCAGAAGGAAAGATGAATAAACACCACCACCAGCACAGCCACCCAGCCTGCTTTACTTTGGAATAGCACCTGATGGGCTAAAATCCTATTTAGATTGAGGTGTCTTTTGAGCTCTCCTGCCATTCAAACATATTGGAAAGCAGATTTCTGACTATCAAAGGTCTTAAGCTGAGAACACAGCTAAGTCCCGGGGAAGATGGCACGCAGGTAGGGATGACTGTCCCCCAGCTGGAGGGCCGACAGCAAGAATGCTCCCGTTCCCCCAAAGCTGGAAAGATTCATTTTATATGCCGTTTTTAACCCCTTTTAACATGATTAGAAAATGATTACTCATTGTGATGTCATTTTGGTTGACAACTTAAGCATGAAACCTTGTAAAGACATCTTAGAGAATATCCTTGGATACACAGAAAATCCTAAAATCAATAATCCGGTTTATTAGCATGACCCAGAGAAAATCCCAGTAATAATGAGCCTGATGACTGACTCCAGAACATTAATCTAGTCATGCAAGTGTTGGTGGTTAAGTCTGTTGAATGTTACTGATTGGCTTTTAATGGCAGGATCCAGCCATCCTCCTCATGACACACAGGTCCCGCAGGTTTTAGAAACATGCCAAGGAAAGCCACTTCTGAAAATGCCACTGGTATCTGTGAATGAGTTCTGGTTTGTTCCTTGCACTAGATCATTTTCTACATCGTTGGCACTAATCTACATGAGACCTAAAGCTTAAATCAGCTTTGCTCACTCTGTTTTTATGTTTTGTTTATCAGCACACGAGGGAGAGTATGTGCCAATGCCCTTAAATGAAGAACCGCCTCAATTATGGCAGGTTGCCCCCTCCGTTTGTACTTAACAGCACTCTTGGAGGTAGTATGTGGGAAAGCGTGTACATTTATCATTTTGTTCCAATCAGATCTGCTTTTGAGATTATTCACATGCTCGAGGTTTAAAGACCGTGATCTTTTAGAGGGAAAAGCATTTTCTATAAGAATCACTGTATCTTTTAACTAAGATGCGAACAAATATCAAATTAGACCCTAACTGCTTGCTAAGACAATTACTAAGGGCTTTTTTTCTCCATGTGGATGAGCAGGTGGATGCCCACTATATGCATGTGTTCTAGATCATGGTTCAGTAAGGGCCAAAGCTGCTTTCTTTGAAGCTAGAACTTTCTTTGAAAGTTCTTTCTCATTCTTCCAGAGACTCAGTTTGCAGGGCTGGGACTCAGGTGGTGACATTTACATTTGGGTTCCTGCCGGTCCATGAATGTGTGACCTTGTTGGTATTTCCCTCCTAAGCGACCACAGACAATGTAATATTTTAATACTCAGCAGTGAGACCTCCTCTTTGGCTATGCAACTCTAGTCAACTCCAACATGGGATTCTGGGATAGGGGTATATGACCGGAGAAAGGAAGGTATGAATGACAGTCATTCAACAAACACCTACGGGGTGTCTGTTAAGTGCAAAGCAGGGAGGTGGTGGGAGCAGAGAGCAAAAGTCGATCAGCCCCTGCCACTAAGTAGTTCAGTAGCGCATGTATTCAATATACTGAGTCAGTGGGCCACCGACATGCAAGGGAGTCTTTTTAAGTGCTGATGATTTAATTTTTTTGTTTTTAAAGATTTCTTTGAGAGAGAGAGAGAGAGAGAGAGAGAAAGAGAGAGAGAGAGAATGAGCAGGAGGAGGGGCAGAGGGAGAGGGACAAGCAGACTCCCTGCTGGGCTGGAAGCCAGACATGAGGCTCAATCCCAGAACCCTGGGATCGTGGCCTGAGCCAAAGGCAGACACTTAACTGACTGAGCCACCAGGCGCCACAAGTGCTGATGATTTTGGAAACATAGTAAGGGAGCCACTGATCAAGGGAAGAGAGTAAGCAACAAATGAGACAGAACAAGGGAAGAAACCCAGGCCGACCCCATGGATGTTTAGTAATAAGACTCCTCAAAAAATTGCAACTGAACTGTAAGACAAGTAAAGGAATGTTCTCCAAATTGGTACATTTGAATTGGGAAAATGAACTGCAACATTCCAGACAGCAGTAAAGTGACCATAAGGAGTAATGAACATAGCTAACATCCTAATAGTGTTTTTACTCTCTGATTACTCTCAAAACGAATAAAAGATTTATTCGCAAGTGTTTTTAAGAACACATACACATAACATTACAATTAACATTTTCTCCCTGCTGAAAATGTCAAAACATTTCATTGGAAGCAGTGACTATTTTCTGAAAACCCCAGGAAAAAGGATCCAGGCCTTATGTTTTTTGTCTGATTTCATTTATTTATCTCAAATTTCCCCAAACTAATCTGAAAATTAACCTTTCAATAAAGCAGTTTTCTTTCCTGGCAAACACACATGTTCCGAGGCCTCTTTTTCTGGTTCGGAGCAGCATGGCAGATCCGGCCAATTCTGCAGTTTTGCCAGTGCGTTTCCTGGCTCCCTTTCTATTTCATCGAAGGCACAGATCCAAGCAATTTCTTGCTTTTCACCAGTAACAATATCAACCAAAGCCAGAGTCTCAACTTTCATGCCAAAGGAATACTTAGAAACAACTTCCAGAAATCTCCAAATGTGCTTGGAAAATCAGAGCGTTAAATTCTGCCCCAGAACTGGATATACATACTGCAGCGAAAAGGGAAAGAACGACTCCAAAACCGTTTTTCTTCAATTTTTACAAAACACGTGGAAGACCCGAGAGTCACGGAATTAAAACAATCCTGCATTCCCTCAGAAATCTTTGAACAGGAAAAAAGAAGTATCAAAGCCTATTTAAGAGAGCTCCCTCCCTAACTTTTTATCTTTTGGAGAAAACAGTACAAAACTTTTCTGGAATGCACTCCTTCTTGTTCCAAGAATGGGGGATGTTCTTTACATGTAGCAAGTGCGCAAAGCTCTCATTACTGTGAGCTGAAAATGGAGTCCAACACTCACACTGAGTTTGAAATATGGCCCCTCATACCCTGATAAAAGCAATCACAGTGCTGTCACTCGTGATCGATCTGGCATGCTTCTCTGTAAAGTCGATAAAGCAATTTAAACGTATTATGTGTCACAAATGAGGTGAGCTTCGGTAAGATTGTTTTCTTATTTCCCTGGCTGACTACTCTAATTTAGTTACCTTAAGGGGAAGCTTGAGAGTTGTTTGACCCATAGTGCATCAAACTGCCTGAAATAAACTTGGGAGGGCTTTAATAATTCTCATTAGAAGTGTTCCAATCAATAATAATTTCTTATGTAAATACATCTCTGTCTTCGGCTGGAAGGAAATAATCTAAAAGGATAAGACTAATGATATTGCTTGGAAAACCTCGTAAGTGAACAACAAACCCTCAAGGTCTCTGAAGGAGGAAAACAGCTTCTTTCAGTGTCTTTTCCTCTGTTTTCAGCTGTGTTGTTTCTTAAATAAGGCCACACATTGGCCTCACCCATGCACTTTAAAAAATGTCGATGCCTAGGTGTCACACTCAGAAATTCTGATTTAATCAGGATGGGGTAAAACGTGAGCATCAAGGTTTTTTTTAAAGTTCCTCAGGTTATTTCCACAGGCAGCCAAATTTGAGAACTGCTGTTCTACTGGGTCCCCAAGCATAGCCCCTCTACCATGCCATGGGTGTCCCCCATACTTAAATTTTTCTTCATTTGCAGTTTTGCTGCGTATTTCCCTTAGTTCTTAAAAATTCACCCTCCACACCTCGACCTAATTTCAGCTGTCCTTGAGTTGTCTGGTTATGCAGAGGGGACAGGCCAAGGAGAGAGACCAGGAAAGAACTAAATCCAAGGAAGTGTGATGTGGCATGGGAATGCCGGAAGAATCTGCCTAGCGAGTTGGGCATAGTGTCATGGAAGAGGGGGCCTGCGAGTTGGCTTTTGAAGAGTACACAGGACTTCAACAGTGGAAGCCAGAGATATGAGACTGCTGAGCAGAAATGTCTTGGGGAGAGTGCTATCAATGATACTTGCAAGAAGGCACATAAGGAAAGATAATTAATAAACATGAAATGTTTATGCTAGCTTCTACTCTAATAACTTCTCTTTCTTTCTGCTTTAGTAATAGAATGTCTAAATTTTAGTTGTGCAATAGCCTTTGGGAAGAGACTTCTGTTTCCCAGTCTCCCTTGCACCTAGATGTGTCTGTGTGAAAAACTTCTGGCCAATGAGATGTAGCAGAAGAAATGTTGTAAGGCGGTTTCTACAAGACTTAAAAAAACAACTGGTGCACACCATTTGCTTCTTCTTTGTTCCTTCTTCTAGCTGCTGGAATGTGGATATGATGGCTAGAGCTCCAGCCACCATTTTGGCCCATTAGAATAACTGCTGTACTCTAGATGGCAGAAGAATAAGCTGGAAGGAACCTAGGTTGCTGAAACTAGAACTGCCACAGAACTGCCATACTAGTCTAGACTGCGAACCTCTGCACTTAAAAAAAAAAAAAAGATTTTATTTATTTATTTGACAGAGAGAGACACAGCGAGAGAGGGAACATAAGCAGGGGGAGTGGGAGAGGGAGAAGCAGGCTTCCTGAGCCCAATGTGGGGCTTGATCCCAGTCCCCTGGGATCATGACCTGAGCTGAAGGCAGATGCTTAACTGACTGAGCCACCCAGGAGCCCCTGCACTTTTGATTTTTTTTTTCTCAAGAGAGAGAAATAAACTTTTTCACTTAGGTAACTGTTTTCTCTTTTGTAAAATAGTGATAATGGTACCCACCTCATCAGTTATTGTGAAGATGAAGTCAGTATAAGTAAAGCATTTAGAACAGTGACTGGCATAGTAAGTGGATATAATTATGTAAGTATAATAATTGTCATTATTGAAGTGCCTTAGGCTCTGTCTTGGACTTTCTTTTTTGAGTATACATTTCCACTCTAGGTTAAGAGTCAGCAAGCTTTGGCTGACAGACCAAACATGGGCCACTACCTGCTTTGTAAATAAAGTTTTATTGAAATAGAGTCATGCTCATTCATTTACATATCGTCTATGGCTGCTTCTGTATCTACTCAGTGTTACAACGGCAGAGTTGAGTAATCGTAGCGGAGACTGTATGGCTTGCTGAAAGTATTTAGTATGTGGCATTTTAGAGAAGAAGTTTGCGGCGTCTGTTGTAGGTGATCTCATCCACTCTAATGGCTTTCAACAAATAGGTAAATGACACCTAAATGTTATGTCTCCATCCCAGATGTCTCCTCTACAACCAGAATCTGCTGTCCAGCTGTCAACTTGACATGTCCATTGGCACACCAATAGGCATCTCCAACTTCATTCTTTCTAAGACCTGTTCCTCCTGCAGTCTTCTCATCTAGGTACCACCATCCACCTGGGGGTTTAAGCACAAAGCCTTGTCGTCTCCTTGACTCCTTACTTTCCCTCACTATTTACCTCCAACCTAGAAGTAAGTTCATTGGTTCTTCCTCCAAGATATATACTGCCTTAGAGGAAGGGAGGGAATTCAGGGGACTTACCCCAGGCCTGGGATTTGACGCTCCTCCTTAAGAACTGATATAAAACCTTGAGTCCGTGGGATCATGCACAACTCAGACCATTTTGGGACTTTTTACTTCCTCAGTCCCAGGTGCATTAATTAGCACGAGTCACTCTCCCCTTGATTATTTTGATTGTGTGATGCTCATTAGGTGGGCACCGTGGCACTGAATTAACATTCAGATGATGTTTCCAAAGTGGTCCACAATACCAGTCTCAAGAGACGCTTTGGAGGAAAAGGCAATAAAAAGAGGTTCTGTGGTCAAATGAGTTTGGGAAGTATGCATTGTGTATCCCTCTCTGAGAGAATTTCAGATGAAAACTGTCAAACTGCATGACCTCACGTGACTCAGCATTTCCCAAACACATCTGATCATAGAATCCTTTGTATCTTCCAACATCTGTTACAAGTGTTCCATGAAACATACTTTCAGAAACACAGAATTCTGTTCTATGACGCTATTGCTGGAGGGAAGGCCATTTGTAGGGATAGATCCCCTGGAAGAGTGGTGTTTTTCTCAGATTACACACCGGGGACTGAGAGGAGGAGCCTGGGAAATTGCCGAGGGGAGTGTCCTGGTTTTGGCCTTTACCAAGGAGGAAAGCTCTGGCCAGAAGAGGCAGGCCAGACACAAGGTAGTGCAAATCCTGGGTGATCACCACACAAGATTGGGGCCTTTGGGTTCTGTGACTGCGTCTGTTTGGTAGGAATAGAAACACAAAGCCCTCCTCTTTTCAAACAACTTGTACTCTGACTTCGTTTCTAATTTGCTTTTTTCTCCTTTAGTATTTGGCAAAAGCTTTTTGATAGTGTCAGCCTGTTACAGCTCTATGAAAGGATACTGAGGGGAGGCTTTTGTTTGCAATCCATCACCAAGCAGAATGCACGTTTACAAAAAATGTGCTTGAAAGTGTGACAACATGGTTTACTGGCATACAGGGAATGGACTGTGATCTGGGTGCACTGGGAAAGAAAGGGCCCTGAGAACACTCAAGTGGGAACAAGAAGCTCCTGGGGCCCAAGTTGTTGGGAGCAGCCCCAGTAACTGAACTGATGAGAGCTGTCCAAGGAGAAGGAGGTTCTCACAGTGCAGTCCTGGTGACTTCCTCAACTTGGACACTCTTTCCAGGCCTAAGGTCTGGAGGTCGTGTTTTACTCTATTAAGGTGGACCGGCTGTCCTGGCACAATTGTGCAAAAGATACCACAGACCCTGTTACAATAGCTTTCAACTAGATGAAATATGCCAATTTATAGAATTGAGTGGGTTAAAGCAAACAGCCCTTTGTAGTTCCACAAAGACTGTAAAATAGACTCCGCAAGCCTTAGGTCAGTGGCTCTAAAAGTGTGGTTCCTGAGCCAGCAGCGTTTGCATCTCCTGGAACTTCTTATAAATGCAAATTCTCCAGCTGCACCCCAGACCCACTGAATCAGACTCAGCAGGGTGAGGTCAGCAGCATATGTGGGGACATGCCCTCCCAGGGATTCTGATGCAGGCTAATGTTTGAGAACCAGGGTCTAGACCAAATGAAACATGTATGTGTACAGAAGTGAATACAGACAAGCCTCCTTATGGCTGGGGGGTTGAAAGAGAAGTAAGGCTTCTGAAATAAATTGTAGACCAATGTTATCAGCATTGAATTCCTCTCTTTTCTAAGCCAACAGGGGAATGTTCACTCTTTTCCATGAATGGACATTTGATTCAAAAGCAAACCTTTAATGGCTAATATAGTCTGATGAAGTTTGCATCATAGTCTAGAAAACATCCAATAAAGTTTCAGTTTGATGTGACTTTAATTTGAACACTGGCTAAATAATAATGATGAGGTCTATTGCGTGTTATCTTCATAACCAAACAATACCCCTGGTGGTGAAGATATTTCCATTCATTTTACAGAGTGGAAACTGAGGGGTTGGTTTTCTCAACCTTATGTAACTGCCAAGGGAAGAAGTTAGTATAGAGATTTTGGCTCTTGATTTGCTATTCCAGAACTTGCTTGTCCCATTTCCCCACACTACTTTTCTAAGAGAAAATTATTTATAGGTTTCAACACAGATTCAAGGTCGCTGTAATGATTTAACTGTTTTTCCAAAGATGAGCTTAATTTAATGCCTCTTTATTTATTTATATATATTTACCTCTACCTCTAGGAAAAAAACCTCTTCAATATTTTACGTTTTTATGAATATCATTTATGCTTTGCATGAATATCAGATAGCCCCTCATTTTATGTACTCTTTAATTAATGAAAGCAAGTAGATCCATTTCGACTTAGTTTAATGTGTCAAGATGATTATTTCATTGTAATTCACACTGATGGACTTGATTTGAAAAGTTGAGTGGTTGTTTGAGTGGAACGGTTTTGACATTTAACAGCTATAGTGTACTTTCTTTATTCCAGAATAACATGTCAGAGATTAATTTTAAAACAAATTTCCCTAATAATAGGAATAATGAATGAATGATTGAGTCATCTGCATTATACTTTGCTTTTTCACCTTTAAGAACAACTAGTGCAAAATCGAGGCTCTGCCACAATTGATGTCGTTTTCAAAAGATTTATTCTTTGTTCATTAAAGGCTCCATTCTTACACCAATACTTAAAAACGCTATGAAGAATAATGAAAGGTAAAAAGTTCAAACGAAGTAATGCTACATGCTACAATGTAGATGAACCTCAAAAGCAATATGCCAAGAGAAAGATCCCAGTCCTGTTGTGTGATTCCATTTTTGTGCGGTGCAGTAAAGGCCCATCTGTCGGGACAGAAAGTAGATGAGTGGTTGCCAGGGATTGGGTACAGAAAGGAAGAGTCACTGTAAGTCAGCTGCAAGTTTCTTCGGGATGATGGAAATGTTCTAAAATAAGATTGTGGTGATGATTGCAAAACTCTGTAAATACACTAACAATTATGGAACTGTACACTGAAAACAGAGGGATTTTATGGTATGTAAATTATATCTTAAATTATATCTTAATAAAGCTTCATGAAAATAGATGTGGGTTTACAAATAGCTTGAGCTAATTAAAACTGATTATCAAAATAAAAAAATTTAAAAGTTCATGTCATTTACATATCAGTACCACCTACAAGAGGAAGACAGGGCCTTCCTCTGAAATTTGCAACCCAACTAAAAAGACGTATCAACAAGCAGAAGACAGTATCTGACACACCAAACACTTCATGTGTTAAGTGAATATGGAGTGAAGTGGAATTTTACTGTTTCCGAAACAGCATAGGTTAAATTCTTTATTATTCTTCTCTAGGACAAATGTCAGTCAGCCGATAGAATTTTCATTAATGCTTGGTCATCAACAGAGTCGTCGCGCATTTCAAGTCTAGACCCAAAGTTCGTCCAACATGTCTATTTGGAAACCCCATGCTGGAAGCAGGCTCACTGAACTTCAATCAACATACAGTGCAGCACGGAGCGCACAAAATACACTTAAGAACGTTTTTGGTATAAATCAAGGTGATCTCAACCTCCGGTGAATTACACAGGCATGTTCCGAGGCTGTAGTAAGATCAGGTAGCACCCAATAGGTGCTCTGGTATAGTAACATTTCATGACAGCATGAGGAAAGAAACCACTCATTCTGAGGGGGAAAGGAGAAACAAGCATAGAGAAGTGACATTTGAATGGGGCCTTCATGGAAGAGGTGAATAAAAGAGGATTGGTAAAGGAGTTTCCAAAAACTGGATTGACTTCATGTCGGTACCCTGAGAACCACATCTAGAAATGGTGAATTGAAGTTCCTCATTTTATTTCAAATGTCAAAATAATCTAGAAAGATACATAGTAGGTATCAAGATTAACTGAAGGTACATTCCAATCTTAATTGTTTTGTCATTTAATAGGATTGGATTGTGGAAAGAAAGGAAGGTCCAGTTAAAACATGAGAAATGAATAAAGAGGCAGCATCTATGTGTTATACTCAGAGGTCTTCAGACTGCAGAGAATCTGCTTTCTGTCCCTACTGCAAAAAAAGGTGTCCCCCAGGGAGGTATCATACTGTCGTTCCAGCCTTGAAAATCTCATAGGTGACAGAGAAACAAATAACTTTGACTTCGAGACATTCATCCTTAGACTGTTGAATGGATGCTTAATAGGTGGGCTTCTAGAAAATACACTTTCTTCTAACCCTGTGAGATAATGAACAAGCTCATCAATAAAGATAGAAAACTTCTCACACAAACATGTAGGCAGTTTGGAAGTTTGCAAACCATTTCTGAATCATACACTTAAATTTTTATAGGAACAAACATCATGGGGTACAACAATTTTTTTTAGCATTTTTGCCAAAAATACATAATCTGATTCTTATCATGAGGAAAAATCAGTCACACCCAAACTGAGGGACGCTCTACAAAATCACAGGCCTGCAATCTTCCAACATGTCAATGTCATGAAAAAGAGAAAGGTCGTGACACCCCATTACAGATTAAAGCAGATGAGAGAGAAGCAAAAGCTACATGAAATATATAATCCTGGCCTGGGTCCTGGACCAGAAACAGAACTGACATAAAGAACACGTAGTGGTGGCCTGGACCGGCCCTGTCCAGGAGCGATGACACCCACGAAAGCCTCCATGGACAATCCTTTCTCAGCCTCTACCTCCCCTCATGGAGATGGTTTGTGAAATTTTCATAAAGTCTGTAGATGAGATAATAGTAGGCGTCAATGTTAAACTTCCTGATTTTGAGAACTGTACCATGGTTTTGTAAGAGAATTTCTTTGACTTTAGGGGACACTCCAATGTATTTAGAGTTCAAGGGGTTATGATGTCTGCGACCGACTCTTACATGATTCTGAAAAAGAATAACCTATATATACAAACAGACGCAGACGTACATTCACACATGCACTGTGATAAGGCAAATGTGGCAAAGTGTTAATAACTGGTGATTCCAGATGAAGGGCACGTGGGAGTTCTCTGTAGTATTCCAGTAAAGCGGAGAGTACTTTAAAATCACATATAAAATGGAATTTATAGGTTTGCCTTAACAGATCTTCCAAGAAAACACACAGCTCAAACTTGAAGATGGTCCTTTTCTACCAATTTCATTTTTCCAGTTCAACTCTTAAAAGCAGGAACCAGCTAAAAAGGTAAGCAAATTTGCAATAAAACAACAAACAAAATCAAACCCCCTCCATTCATCTAGGAAAAATGTGTCAGATTGATTTAGTGTTATGTTTTTTTCCTTTTTAGTGGTGATCACACCAGGATTATATTCTTGATATTGCAAAACAACAACTACTTCTACTTCTTCTTCTTCTTCTTCTTCTTCTTCTTCTTCTTCTTCTTCTTCTTCTTCTTCTTCTCCTTCTCCTCCTCCTCCTCCTCCTCCTCCTCCTCCTCCTCCTCCTCCTCCTCCTCCTCCTCCTCCTCCTCCTCCTCCTCCTCCTCCTCCTCCTCCTCCTCCTCCTCCTCCTCCTCCTCCTCCTCCTCCTCCTCCTCCTCCTCCTCCTCCTCCTCCTCCTCCTCCTTCTTCTTCTTCTTCTTCTTTAATCATAGAATGAACATTTGTTTCCATTGTTTGGGGAAGAAATAAGACTCAGAATGATCACTTCAAAGGAAAGTTAAGAATGAACATATCATGTGTAACCAGGAAGGGATAATAAGAAAGCACTATTCCACATGTTTGGCCGTAAATATTAAATGGGATGAGCCCATTGCAGATACCTGTTTCCTTGGAAACCATTCAGTTGAAACTCCTGCAAAAATTAACATGCATTTTTTTCCCTTAAAGGGCAGGAGCTTCTTTTACTTACACATTTTTGACCTTTAGTTTTATATCTTAGGCTTATTATAAGAAGTTCTTTCCAGATCTAGGCAAACAAAGAGCGAAATAAGTATCTTTTCATTAGGTCTGAGGCTGGGCTTTATGACAGTATGGCTTGTATAAACTGCACGTTATTGGGTAACTATGGATATTTGGGGGTAAAATTTGCTACTCGCCAAGTACTGCCATCTAGACTAGTAGACCATCAACCCACACACAGTATTCAAACTCAAATGCCAAGTAACTTCACAGCATAGACAATTGAATTAAATAGTCATATTTGCAAGACAGTTCTATGTTTTAAGAGGCAGTGAAGTTTAATAGAGTCAAGTCCCTTGTATAAGTCAATACTGGCAAATATCATGGGGATAGAGGTTTGCCGAAGATAATAATTCGGTATCAGATCAATGCCATGGAGGACGGCTTTGGACCATGGAGGATTTTTTACTCTCATTTCCGAAGCTCAGTTGATCTTAGGTTTCTGGTATTTTTGCAGTGTGGATAGAGAAGGTGGATCATATTTATTTCAGTTCAAGTCAAGGTGGCCGAATTGGTCCAGAACCTGACAAACTGATCTCTAAATATAGCTCATATTAACATCAGCTATGTAGTAAACTACAGAGAGAAACCATCTCTGTGTCAATATAGGTCATACATACAAGTGAAATGGCTTCCCAGTGTACTTGCCTATTTTGTCTTCAATGTTACTATTTTTTAAAAAGATTTTTATTTATTTATTTGCACAGAGAGAGAGAGAGAGAGCACACAAGCAGGGGAGTGGTAGACAGAGGGAGAAGAAGGCTCCCTGCTGAGCAAGGAGCCCGATGCAGAACTCGATCCCAGGACCCTGGGATCATGACCTGAGCCAAAGGCAGATGCCTAACAGACTGAGCCACCCAGGTCGTCCCTGCAATGTCACTACTGTGCAGGCTACCCTTGGTGTGGAGTCTCTACATCTCCAGGGTTACTCAGACCCAACGCTTCTGCCCTGGAGAGGTAAGGATATACTGGTCACTAACACTTTCAGAGGAATAGGCTTATTGTGGAGCATGCATATGTTTCCCGAAGCTGACAGGGGTTCTAGAAGCCCAGGCTTACTGGGGAATTGAGAATGGGCATCTTCATAGCCCGAAGTCTTCTGTTCCTGGGGGAAGCTGTCCACCAAGAGAGGTAAGACCACTGAGAGGGACGGTGAAAAGCAACTGATTGCTCAATTAATCCTGGTGCTGCTATGTTTTTCTGATAATCACAGTTCAGGTTTTCAGGGTTAGCACTAATTTAATCTATTTTGTCCTGTTTCCCATCAGGGGAAATATGGTTATTGTATTAGAGAGGTACTTTAAAATGGAATTATAGATTAATGTCCTTGGTTTCTTTATGGACGATTAATTTCTGAATACATTCTTTGCTGGAGAGAATTAATGATTTATCCAAGGTTAAAAACCTGCTAAATGTCAGACCTGAGAGCCAAACCATGGTCTTCTGTTCTCCATATTCCCTATGCGCCTACCAAGTGCTAGGGAACATTCCTAAGATTTAACGTGGCAGGCCAGCTATGTAATTTGAGGATTCTTGAAACACTTCCCCCCCAGCTTTACTGAGGTATAATTGACAAATAAAATTGTAAGATATTTAAAGTGTACGTTGTGGTGATTTGATGTACACATACGTTGTGACAGGATTTCTCCCATCTGGGTAATTAACACATCCATCACCTCAGATATTATGTATATATAAAATTATATATAAATGTATATAATAGTGTATATATAAACATATACAATATATACATACATATGTATATATCTTTGGTGAGAACATTCAAATTCTCTTTTAGCAGATTTTGTTCTACATTATAGTATTATCAATCCTGGAATATTTTGATGGCCCCAGATCAACATGTCCAAATCTGACTGGAACATCTGTGTTCAGTGTCTTTTCTTGGCAAGGTGACTTTTGTCTTTAGAGCGCTGCGTCACAGACTTCACTGTGGGTAAACGCCACTCCTACTGCCCAGCGCACAACCTGACAGCACGCACAGTGGCCCGTGGCAGTCCTGTCCCTTATTCTCTCTCTCGCTCGCTCTCTCTCTCTCTCTCTCTCCATCCACTCCCTGCTAGTCTCACTCCTTCACGGCTCCTTCCATTCCATTCCTCCCACTGGCATTACTGGACCCTGTCAAGGGAGAAAGGAATTTGACCCAACTCATCCGCTTGGAGACGCTAGCGACTTGATAAGATACCCAGCCGGGAGGTTTGCATTTGGAAAGACCACAGAGAATTCAGGACAACCTGTGGGAAATACCTGGGGAAGGGAAAGGCTTTGCATTCCAGTGGTCACCTATGATGTCTTTGTAAGGCTGACTCTCCCAACAGTACTTTTTCAACTTCAGTGCCAGGTTCTACAAGTTAACCAGCCACACTGTACCCTATTTTGTCTGATGCTACCTGTTGGAAGCATCAGGGATTTGGCTACTCTATCTGTTCCCCCTGCGTCCGTAATATTCCCAGCTTTAGAAACTTCAATCCTGTCAATATCTCCTTAGTGGTCATTCTCACATGGGCCGTCTACATCCCTAACATCCAGTCTGCTTCTCATCTTTCTAAGCTTCATTGTAAAAATAATACACATAGAATTCCACAATTCTGTGAGAGAGGATTCCCATTTTACAGATGAGGAAACCGAGGCCCAGACAGGCTAAGAGACTTGCTCGAGGCTCAGTGGCTGGTAGGAGCAGGGCCAGAATTTGACCTTGGACTTTATGACGAGGCATTCGCTGAAGCCCACGGCTCCTCTCACGCCAGGTCTCACTGCCCTGCACCTTCCTCTGAGCGTAGACCCATGTTGTCCCTGTGGCTTAGATTCCTTCCTTGGGGTGCCTGGAATTTCCTTGCCTCTCTGTGCCATGAGAAAGTATAATGAGCAAGAGCTCTAGTGTCGGAGCCAGAGTTCAAAGTCCAGTTCAGGTCTTTCATGCTTTTCTGGGTTTCTTATTTAAAACTTTCATTATCGACAGGGTTTGAAAAATACCCTGGTTGTTGCTGTGGACTCTTCTTTCCATTGTTTATGCCCCTCCTATAGCTGTGTATGTGATGTTTTGTTCTGCTTCTCTTCATTTATGTGTATATGGTTGTCAATGTATTTCAAGGTCAGAAAGGGCGACAAACACTGGAGAAGGGGAGCCAGAGGCTGAGAGAATGTTTCTGTTCTAAGAACAGTTATCATGCCGTCTCTACTAAGTGCCAGGCACTATGCTGGGTGCTTTACACGCACGACCTATCATCTTTACAACAAATCTGAAAGCCAGAAATTATGACCCCATTTAAAATGAAGGGGACTGAGGGTCAGAGAGGTTAAAAAAACATGCCCTGAGTTGGTATATTTAAGAGCAAGAAGTCCACCTGAGTCTGTCTGACCATAAAGCATATGAGCTTAACTTTTAAAGAAACCCGCACAAGGTATTCATTAATGCATTCTTATTGTACAAAAATCTTGCACGCAGTTGTACATGGAGTTAGTATTAGCATCCTCCTTTGCTCTACTCTTCCCTTTTTAAGCTACCTGGTGTTTCGGGTTGATGTGTATCCAGGGCCTTTTGTCTATGCACATTTGTGCACACACAGTGATACAGATTTTTAAAACTATAAATGGGAGGGGTTGCCCGGGTGGCTCAGTCGGGATCCCTTGCATCATCGGGCTTCCTGCCCCAACTTGTGCGCTCTCTCTCTCAAATAAATAAATAGGTAGATAGATAAATAGGAATAGATTTATAAAAAAACCTGTAAATGTGATCCCGCTATAGTTAATGCATGGTGGCTTCTCTATTTGGTATTCCTAAAAAAAAAAAAAAAATCCCTTTTTAAGAACCTGCTTATTTTTCTAGTGGATACTTTAGATATGCCATGGTGTATTTGAACATTCCCCTATGGATGGACATTTTGAGTGTTATTAATTTTTCAGGAACAAAAAGGTGCAAAGAAAATAGGTGAACACAGCTCTTCATCCCTGTGAGTATTTCTATGGAAGAGAGTATTGTAAGAGGGACAGCTGGGTCAAAGCATATCTGCATTTTAGGTTGTGATAGAAACTGCCAGATAGAAGCCTGGGGTCCATCCCCCGCTCCATGCTATATCTCAGTGAGAACTGAAGTTGGATGCGGGAACCTTGAATTTCTGATGTTTGCCTCCTTTGCCTTTGCCCTGTTTCCAGTTTTTTCCTCCCCTCCACTCCAGCTGAGAGCTTTCCCTTCTTTTCTTGCCCTGTATTTCTGTCTGTCCTAGTCTGCTTATGGGGTGCTCTTTCCTGCCTTTGAAGTATCAAATCACAGCTCTCTTGCATCTACCAGAAGCTGCTGGGGAGCACTTAGTCTCGTGTTGATGGCTACAGCTCCTAAAGTGCCCTTGAGGTATATGAATCCCACTGGCGCTCTGAGCTGGGGCCGCGCTCCCTGATCTGTGGTGAGTCCCGGCGGAGTGGAGAGCGGAGATGGTTGGAGCAGATGGTCGTACTAGTGGAAGGGCTCAAGCTTTTTAATCCCCCACCTTCTAAAATACTCCTTTACCTGAAGATGTCCTTGTATTTTACTTAAGGACAAAGATAGCGATCACCCGCTGAAAATGTGAATGCCTAACTTGAAGGATTATAATGCACACAATGACTTGGCTTTACATCTGTCATTTTTGGAACACTTTGTTATTTTGGTAAATGAGAATTATATATCATTTAAAATTGTCATCATTGATTTGATTAATTTTTTTCCTCCTTATGAAGAGCATGAGTTAATAGTCTGCCCCTTTGCTGACATAAGATACTGTTTTAAAAATTACTTTAACTTGTCTAAATCTTGGGGACTGGCTTAATAAATTACGGTATATCTATAAGCAAGGATAATTTATAGCCAATAAAAGTCAGAATTCAAAAGAATACTTAATGAGAAAGGAAAATGTTCATGATACGTCGTTAAGCATTAAAAGCTGGTCAAAAAATGTTATGTCTCGTGTGATTCCAAGTTTGTAAAAAACAGATATGCACAGAAAAAAGACAAATATAATAAAGATTTTAACACTGTTTGTCTTTGGAGGATGGAAATACAAATGATTTCTAAAAATTATTTTTGTTGAACTTCTGGGAAATTCTCAGTTTTGTACATGAACATGGAAGGCTTTTATCATGAGAGAAAATAACTTGTTAGTAATATTATTTTGACTTTTTTTTTTCTCCTTGCCTTCCTCGGATCTAAGACTCAGTTCTCTTGATATTAAACACAGAACTGACCAACAGAGAAAATTCTGTGAGCTCACTGGATTGCTGCCCACCTTTTTCTGATGCAGTCAGGGAGGTGGGTCAGTCCCTGCCTTTTTTCTCCTACTCTGGGTTCCAGGGTACCAAGAAGGTACCTGATTGACATTGAGCACAAACATCTAAGTACAGAGGTCTGACTGTTTGGGTCCAGACCCTGCTAGATCCAGCTACAGGGGTGCATGCATCTAACTAGGACCCATCCTTGTGGAACTGGTGGGACCTTGGGGTTCTGAAGAGAAGTTCAGGAAGTCATGAGAGGTCTGCATGAAGGAGCCTCGTAAGTACTTAGAAGAGGATCAGGGCCCCAGCCAAACAGACTGCGATTCTCTGAAAGGCTCAAGTCCCAGAGGGATGTGTTAGCAGGCAGAGTGATTAAAACAGAACATCCATTTGGCAAGTAAGATAAACCGGGCTTAAGGAAGCCCAGTCAAGAACGGGGACTTAGGTGGCTCTCCAGGTGCAGTCAGGGAGGGGAAGAAAAATGCACATTCCCTGAGTGTCCACTAGGTGGCAGGCCCTTTCTTATACTAAGAGCTGAAGTGTCTGTATTCGCAAGCATTTTCTGATATTCAGGTTTTTAAGAATCACGCAGAGGGCTGGTTAAAAAACACAGATTCTTGGCCCCTTTCCAAAGCTTCCAATTCAGCGGTCTGGGGTGCAGCCCCAGATTCTGCATTTCTAACAAGTTCCCGATGCCGCTAGTGCCACTGGTGGGTGCACTTTGAGCACCACCAAATAAATATATCATCTCAAGACTCTGGGAGAGAAGGAGGTGGGCAGCAGTAGGATGTGGTCCTCGTGGCTGAGCAATCAGTTCAAACTGTGACAAAGATTCCAGGGAAGGTGTAGTGTGGAGATAGAAGGGTGGCTTGGGTCACTTGCTGCTGGTTGGGTCACTTGCCTCTGGTACTCAAGCGGATTGGAACTGTGGGCTGTGGCAGAATGCTAAGTCTCCAGAGCTCTCATTCCAGTTAAATGTGTTACCAGTTAATTTCCTTAGAATGACTGTAGCAGAGAGAAGTGCAGTTATATGCAGATTAAAATGAAAGCAGTATTCAGACCCAAATTGAAAACCAAAACATTAACTATGTACCAAAAATAAGCCAAAAGAAAAAAACATCAAGAATTCTATAATGCACGGATCAGTGATTCTCAAATTATTTGAACTGAAGGACCATTTAAAAATATATCTGGTCTATTATAGTGCAGCACACGGTTCTTTTGCACAAGACTTTTACCTAGCTCTAGCCATGCATGACTCACCAGGCGAGTTTGACAATTCCTGACTGGTCCAGACCCTGTTCAGTGAGGTGAGTCCACTGATCATGTATTTGAATGTCAGCAGTAATTTGCCACATTGCTATAAAAGTTTCTAAAGCTCACTCTTAGTTTCTGTATTTGCATCCATAGAGAGGAATAATAACAATTTGTAGGAGGGTACCCACTCACCAACCACACGTCGAGGTGCGCTGATCTGCACCAGCTGTATGGCTGACCTGAGCGATGGGCTTACTGTGGAACTTCTAGCAGGCAATCTGTTCTTTTGGCTCTTGTACTGCAGATCCTTAACTTTTTGTATCCTTCAGGGCCATTTAGTTCTTATCAAGTCAATTTGGGCTCCTTGGAATGGGGCTAGTTGGATGTACTTTTGGCTTCGATGCAATTGCTTCATGCTCAGACATCAAGGGTAATGTCCTATACAGGGTATGCACTTAATGAACACCGATGGGATGAATGCATGGAATGGTAGGCCGGGACTGAGATATCAAGCATGCCTGGGGGCTGCACAGAGAAAGCCAGGAAATACATGCCCAGCGTAAAGGGGCATCCAAACAGAACTCTCCACACGGTGATTTTATGCAGGTGGCAGACAAGCAGAGAAGATGGAGAAGAACCAACTCCAAAAAGAACAAAGTGACTAATCAGGTTATTTCTCTGGCCTCCCTGGTGCCTCACTAAATACAGGTGTCCACTGTGAATGAGTAAGATTTAGTTTATCAAATTCATGGGCCATGACAACATAGGCTTTCCCGTGGCATTTTCATGCTGAACCAAGCCCTTGCCTCACGTTCATGCCAAGATGAACCCTGCTGGTTACTCTAGAAACTACCGGAGAGTTTTCCCTAGTTGTTTTCCTTTTAATATGAGAATCTTGAGGAAGGACTTTAATGTAATAATTTAATTATATTTTCTTATTAAACAGTTCTCTTTTAGCAAAGGAGAACTGAATGAATGCAAAATGGATTATCAACTCGAATCCACCCCGAAACGTCATGCCCTAGCCAATACTCACCTGGCTTCTTCTCCTTCTCCATTCCTTACCAGGCACACAGTGCAGCACAAGGAATTTATGTGACTTAATGATGCATAGCTAATAATACTGATCACAGTAATAATGATAGCTGCTATTTAGAGAGCCCTTAGGAGAGGTACTATATTAAATGCATGCTTAAATACATTATCTTATTTAATTCCATCAATGATCACATAAGTTTGCTCAAGGACAGACTGGAAGGGCTAGAATTCTAGCCCAAATCTGTGGTTTTAACCACTGCACTACAGTTAGGGTCTTGGATCCAAATAGAGACTGTTTCCTTTTGCTTTTAAGGTATAACAACAAAAGAAGTACACTGTATTAGGAAGTTTGAGTACCCAAGGCCAAGATTTCTTGTAAGTGATAGAGGCATAGATGGATCCTATGAATGAATGAATGAATGAATGAATGAACGAATGAATGAGTGAACATGGGTGCCAGCTGTGAATGAATCAAATTTAGTTTGTGAATTTCTTAGATCATGGGGACACTACAGTTTCATGTTGGTGTTTCACTGTTAGCCAAGGACTGACATGGTTTTGATGCCAGCTCATAAAATCTGAAGACACAATCTGGTTACAAATTCTAAGACTAAATCTCAATTATATCTCAAACAAATTTGCACACACACACACACACACACACACACACGTCTCATATGCTGACTCTTTAAACAAACTTATTTTGTTCTTTTTCTCAGTATCCTTTTCAGTTTCTCAAATCTCCCAAATACTAAAGGTGAGAGGTAGTTTAAACACAAATCTTCCCAAAAAGAACATGTATAGTTTTGACTGCACTCAAATCAAAGCTCATGCCACTATTTTATTATTTTTAGATAATTCTCTTTTCAACGGAAATGATCTACACACTCAACTTCTTGGGTCAACTGGTAGTTCCAAGGAGCTTTTGATGTGTTTTCAGAAAAGTTAAAGAAACAGCGCTTTTTTGACAGGATAAATATAATCATGTGCTTATGTTCGAGTTAGAACAGTATGCAAAAGTCTCTCATGGCTCATACGTAGGAGGCTTTACAAGCTTTCATTAATATATCTTGGTGGATGATTGCCAGATTTACAAATACACAATTTAAAACTTTATCATGAGTCAAAATCCTTCAAGAAGAACCAAAAAAGAGCTTATTTTCCCTCCATGCTAAATTGCAAAACAAGGGAAAGTCACATGAACGTGGACATTTAAAAATACAATGAATTTACAAAGCAAACATTTTGGGGAGCCCTAAGACAGTAACGCGATCAGCACAAAGACATCTGTCGGGTGAGGCACCCTGAGGTAAAGACCAGTTAAATCTAATGCAATCAGGAACTTAGGCCAGTTTAACACTTTTTTTATGAGGTGACAACCTCCTAACACCATAATCTTGCCTTTCAGGAAGATGACACAAGGATTTAATGAGTAAAAGAAAACAACTTAAAACCTCTCTTTTGAGCGTGAATTGTCTATTTGGGTTAAAGGTAGTCTTTGAAATCCCATTAGCTACTGGCACAATTGGGAAAGGAGATGTACACACACACACACACACACACACACACACAAGTAGCTACAGAATGATAGCAATGTCTGTTTCTACTCAGATGCAAAAACAGAGTTAAAGCCAAAACTAACAACCCTTCTGCTAATTAGAGAAATAAAAATGTCTTTTCCCCAAGTGTCCAACGCAACATGCAACTGAAATTAACTGCTTTCCTTTGGGACTCATTTATTTATGTTTAAAAGAGGATGGGGGATAAAGAAACCTTGCAACAGAACAGTTGGGGAAAACACATGGATACCATACATTGGAATAAATGGAGCTGAGCACACAGTGACAACAGAGCTCTTTTTCACTTGTGGAAACATGATGTTATGGTCTAATAAAAATTGGGTTACCTTTACATTTCTTTTCTTCTGTTTGGAAGGTCTGGGCACTTGGGACACTCTGATCGTTCACATCGTCATGGTCCAGATGGAATATCGAGCTAGTCCAAGTGGTCTGGATGAGATGTGGTGACGGCTGTTCATTTTTCAATGAGTTGCGCCTCTCCGCATGGCTCTTCCTATGGAGGCAGGCTTCAGACATTCCTACTAGCTTCCAGTCGTGTTCTCGGTCTGGACAGTGCTTTGGTTTGTCCCAGGCTGGAAGGCCATTTTCTGGAGGGTTGAAAAACACGAGATGATGAGCTGTTGGCATTGTCAAGATTTTGTTGAGTTGCAGTTTTGGAAGGCACGTTGTTTCTCAATTCTTTGGGGCTGACAGTATTCACATGCACCTCCCCTTGACGGCAGTGATAAGATACAGAATTTGTCAGCCTTGGGCATTTAGCCACCACAGTTGGATTGCCTGTCGGAGTAATCAACACATTCCCCCTTATTTTTAGTGCCTAGAAAGACATTAGTTCCTCCAATGGAAAGGCTGTATTTTCACCAGCCAGGATTCCACAGCAATGGCCCAAGAGCAAGTTTACACCAATTTATGTGACTGCTTAGATGATCGTTTGAGGTCTTGAGGGTCAGGGCTGGCCATGAACACTTTTCAGATCCTTAGGACATAAAACATCCAGGATTCAGCCTTGTTTGACTTGGGTTTTATCACAGGCTGACCTGAGGGGCACCCTGTTACTTAAGTGGGACATGCTCACGTGGTTCCTCTGGGAGTGACAACTCAGTCCTCCCTACAACCTTCTACTCCCAATGGCCCAAGACAAAGAGACTGGATCTTCAGATAGAAATTTGTAAACAGTTTCAATGTAGTTCCAAATTGACGATGAGATCCAATGAAGGAAAGCAGATAGTCCTTTAGTGGGGGGTGGCGGGAGCAGATTAACAGCCCTAATGATAGAGTGATAAGCCCTGAATCTCTTTGGTTGAGGTATAGGCAATGAATTATTTATGTATATTGTGGTTTTTTTCCCTATTTAATTTATAGGGAGTTGAAGATCTACCCTTTAGAAAATGGGAAGAAATGGAATATTATAATATAATGCAATAATATAATGTAAACTTTCTTACACTAACCTTCCCCGGTGGCAAATTTTACCTCCTTGAATATCTTTACTGTACATGGATATAAGGTAGCAAAAATGAGCAGGCTAATGTATATATTTGTATATGCATATGCATTAAAAAACATAATCCATCTGGTCATCCATATTTCTAGAAATGCTTAGGCTCCTGTCTGTCAAAATGAGAAATATACAATATAAATAGAGTTCTACTTTTAAAGTGATCATATACAGTGATTGAAAGACTATCATTTATGTGTGAATTTTCCTTTCTGCTGAAATTACCAAAGGAGCAAAGATACCCATATTAGAGAGACAAGTCCATCCTGATCTGTGCATAGTATTGGGAATTTTAAGCTGCCTTTCCAACACTTAAAATGACTTTTAAATTATGTAATGCAAGGGCTCAAAATGCTTTAGGTTTTCATAAGCTCTGTCTGTAAATGACTAATTGTCTTCAGTTGTCGGTTAGGATGGTTTCTCTAAAAACGTGATCTACTCTCAGTCACTTTGGAGGCTGCCCTTTGCCTTGAGTCTTCAGGTCACTATGTGGAAATTCTAATACATATACATTCCCTTTCTACTCCACGAGGAGACTGTGAACAATGACTACCAAGTAATAATCAACCCATGATTTCTTTGTCACAGTAAATGGAAATGCTGTGGCTTGAAATAACATGGCCAGTAAGCAATAAATCCATGCAAAAAAATTCTATAATGTGACAGCTCTGGGAAATAACATTTGATCTTATTCAGAGAAGAGCCCTGAAAATTCACCCTATGCAAATGGGTAAGCTAGGCATTGTGTGAGGTCATGAGTTCTTTCTCTACATTATTATATGACATTATTCACTGCCTGGTGAATCAGAAACTCTGGATTCAACCATAGCCAGCTCCTGGTGCAATTATAGGCACCTATTCTCCCTATCCATTAAAAGAAAACAACAGATTAAAATCTTGGGAGATTGTGTTGCATTTCAAATTAAACATATCTATGTAGAATCCATTCAAGTTTATTATCCATTGAGGGTTTGAGGTTTTTATGAGCTAAATATAAAGCTACTGAATGCAAGAGTTAACTCTGGGCCTAAAGAGTATTCATTTTATTTCCACAGATATGAAAAGCCTTCTGACCCAGGCATGTTTCTATGATGTCTTCTTTATTTTCGGGGACTCTCTAAATCCTCGGTAAATTGTATCCTGTAAAGCTCCATTTTAATGTGAAAGTTATCACACTATTTTGCAAAGCCTCCAACATTTGATTTTTTCTGCAGAAATTCTTAAAATTTGGTATTAACTTCCTTGATCAAGCAGAAATTAAGAAATATCCCCAAAGTGGATAGTCACTTCTCTCCAGCGAAAGGAGCTAGTGGCCATGCTTGGATGAGAGATGCTGAAAGGGACTCCACCCAAGGGGACATTCCTCCTTAAAGCACAGCCTATTAAAGCTTGCTCAGCATGTCCCCTGAGCCAGTAAGAGCAGGTATTTCTTCTAAGCAAGGGAGGTTATGTTTGGGGTGAGGCAAGGGATAGGATTGCTTTCCATTTTCCTAAGGAAAGAAGTTGAGACGGTTTGGGGGAAAGGGCTTAATTCACAGGAGGCATTTACAGGCTCGTAATTATGGTCTGTAATTCCATTCATGATAATGATATTCAGCTGCTTGATTGGTAGGTTTATTGGTTGGGGCACTGCTGGGAAACCCAGGGACTGAGAAGTCTTGGCTGGGTCACGGGAAAGCTCAGGCGGATTTTATTTAAGGAGGATTCTTGATTCTTACCCTTCCAAGAAGAGGGAGACACATACAATTCCTATTCCATTCCCAAGGAGGGATAAGATACCCACTATACTGAGCCCCTTAAATTCTGCCTCCTGAGGATGCTGTTGTTGGTGAGAAGTGTAAGTTACCTCTACATGTGTTTACTTGGCAGTACTGGTTTTCAGGGGTATCCTGATATTTCTTTGTCTAATGCTTGTATCCCTTGGTTCTCCCCAAACTCAAACCAATGAAGTATGTCTTTGTAAAGAGATTGAAATCTTAAAAGATTAAGCCAGTGATTCCCAAACTTTGGTGAGTGACAATTACCTGAGGTGTTACTAAAGAACACAGAGACCAGGCCTATAGAAGTGGGATGGGCCCAGGGCATTTGTATATTTACTAAGTTCTCCAGATAATTCTGATTCCAAGAGAGTTTGAGATCCACAGGGTTAAGAAAATTGAAGGTGGGAAAACAAATTACTGGCAGGTTTCAGATAAGGGTGCAGAGTCCTTCTTAGGCTCTATTGTTTTACACAGCCTTGAAGTAAAGTTACTTTATAGTTAAACAATTCATCGATGTTTTGGGATCAACTGTGTGAAGATTTAAAAGTCAGATATTATGAAGAGATGCTCAACATCACTCATCATCAGGGAAATGAAAATCAAAACCACAATGAGCTATCCCCTCACACCTGTCAGAATGGCTAGAATAAAAAACACAAGAAACAACAGGTGTTGGCGAGGATGTGGAGAAAAAGGTGGGAAAGGTGCACTGCTGGTGGAAATGTAAATTGGTGCAGCCACTATAGGAAACAGAATGGAGGTTCCTCAAGAAACTGAAAAACAGAATTGCCATATGATCCAGTAATTCTACTACTGGGTACCTACCCAAAGAAAACACACTTATTAGAAAAGATATAAGTACAATATATTACTTACAATAGCCAAGATATGGAAGCAACCTAAGTGTTCATCGATAGATGAATGAATAAAGAAGTGGTGTGTATGCACACACACACACACACACACACACACACACACACAGGAATATTACACAGCCATAAAAAAGGATGAGATCTTGCTATTTGCAACAACATAAATGGACCTAGAGGATATTATGCTAAGTGAAATAAATCAGAGAGAGCAAACTGATGGTTGCCAGAGGAGAGGACGGTGTGGGGTGGGTAAAATGGGTGAAGGGGAGTGGGAGGTACAGGCTTCCAGTTATGGAATGAATAAGCCATGGGGATGAAGGTCCAGCACAGGGAATATAGTTGATGGTATTGTAGTAGCGCTGTGTGGTGACAGATGGTAGCTACACTTGTGGTGAGCAGAGCAGAAAATGTAGATTTGTCAGATCACTATGTTGGACACCTGAACTAACATAACATTGTGTGTCAACTCTATTTCAATAAAAATGTCAGATATTAATTGGATGTTCTCTTATAGATCGGGGGTATGGATGTAAATAAGTGTTCACCTAAAAAGTTTGTTGTCCTGGGCATTATCTGGGACACAATGTGCACAGTAGTAGAGATACATTTTTTTTTTAAAAGGAGGATTCTACAAATGATCATGTTATTCGCATGAAGTATGAATCTTTGCTCTTTAATGGATCCCAGCTAATACCTGGCTTTTGATACTTCATAATTCTAGGCATCAAGACAATTAACCAATTTGTCAGTTATGATGCAAATTAATAACAAAATTAAAGGTAATAACTAGATAGGAACATGTGAACTGTTACTAAAAGAACTAGACACATCCTGGCCTGTTTCTCAAGAGAGTTTAGAATCGAATGATTGAATTTTTATTAGATGATTATAATTCTTTTGGCTTTGAATGACACAACGCTGGTCTACAAAGTTATTTTGCAAAAAGAAACAAACCTAAATCTCATTAACATAACTATGAACAACCTATCTCTGGAAATTACATTAAATATGATAGAAAAGAAGTCTGTCCATCAAAAAAGGGAGAATTATATGAAAATATTCAAGTATTTCAGGACACAAAAGTGAGCTGATACCTTAGAAATGCACTAAAGCAAAGGAAATAGGCTTATGACCAAGTGGTCAGAGAGGGTCAGCTGAGTGAGCTGGGATTTCATGGCACTCATTATAGGAGTGTTTAGTTTGCATTAAAGGCCATTAGTTTTAGGCATTGAGACCCCAAACCATACTCTGTATTAGGGGGATGTGTATATGATATGCTTTGCAAGCCCAGGGAGTGTGTAGAATTATCATTGGATAGCTCAGGCTATTAGCATGATGTCTCTAATTTCCATTCTAATTTTTTATTCAGGCCCATAAGTTTTAGCTTCACCAAATTCTCAGACTATGTACATATCAATTGATTTTTATTTGTGGAGTCATGCAGAAGAGGAGACTAATGCTTGGCTGAGCATTCACTAAGGGCCAAATCCTGAACTAGATACTTTTATTCATCTTCATGAACATCCAGGGAAGTCCGTAGTGAGACACTGCTTGATTTACTAGGAACCTGAAATTCAGAGAAAGCACTTCATCTACTCTTTCATACCTTTCGTGCTGTTAACAGATATATTATCATTATTTGCTTTAGTTTGATTAGTAGCCATTAGCCTATTAATAGGTATCATTTTTGTCAGTTCTTTGGAAGTTCTTTATCAACTATGTTTATTGTCCCATTCAATTTTCTCATTTATATTTGTAACTGGTCTGCTGGCTTTCACTCTGAGCCACCTACAACCCATTGTTCATAGAGTAGCCAGAGTGAGCTTTAAAAGTACATTTCAGAACATGTCTCTCTGGTGCTTACAACCTTCTGATGACTTCCATCAATATTGGAATGAGGTCCTAAGGCCTTACTGCAGCCTGAGACGCTCCAAGGGATTTATCCCTAGTCCATCCCACCGAGCCTCTCTCCTGTGGCTCAGCCCCTTGTTTTCTGTCCTCTGGCCGCATGGGCTTCTTCTAACATATACTCATTCCCACCAGTGTCTTTGCAGAAGCTCCTCCCTAAGCTTGGGGTGCCCTTTCCGAATACTTCCTCACCTCCTCTTGATGTACCAGGAACAATTACCGGGCTCCAACCCCACATCCCCTTTTACCTGGAGGTTGGATTTTCCCTTTTATGGAACATATCAGGGTTGCATTTCTCAAGGAAGATAATCAAAAGTAAAAGTAAGGGGTGGGATCCCTGTACCGCCCTGGAGGTGGCTCTGTTTCAGTGGAGAGAGGAGAGGGCTAGGTTGGAAATCTGAGTCCCACTCTTCCATGTAACGGCTGAAGGGTCTAATTTTGAAAATCACTTCCTTTTTCTAAGCCTCCTTTCTCTTCATGTGTAAAGTGGCAATATAATGTTGCTCATGGGATTTCACCCCTTCTCCACCACCTTCAAGGCCAAGGTGACTGTTTAGGTTTTCTTGAACCATCCATCCACCCTCTGAACATCCATTAACACTTTCCATGTATCTCTCTCCACCCATGTTCTACTCCATACCTCATGATCTAACCATTTACATACATGTTATCTTTTCTTTCTTTTTCCTTTTTTCCTTCCTTTTCTTTCTTTTTCTTTCTTTTCTTTCTTTCTTTCTTTTTTTCCTTTCTGTGACATAGTGCCTAGCATCATGCCCTCATTATTGATTATCTCCCAATAATCCGGTAACTTTGCAAAGAGAAAACTGTTTCCCAGGTACAGACTCTATGCCCGTTTTCTTATCTAAAAGCCACTGGTAAGTCGTAAGGAAGACTCAAAACTATGAAAACCAATTCAACGAAGATTTTCTACTACTAGTATTATCTTCTCAAAACCGCAGGAGAAAATGAAAACTGTTTTGCTTTTTAGAGGCAGGATAGGATAAGAATCTGGGCTCTGCTTGTCAAGGTTCAAATTCTGGCTTTGGCATTTATCAGCTGTGTGACTTTGGGCAAATTGCTCTTGCCTCTCTGGATCTCCCTCCTGAATATCTATAATACTTGTTTCCATCTCCTCTGTATGGCAAGAACTCACCACATTTTCCTTGTATTATGTCGATGGTTTCCACACTTTTCTCCCCCCTCTATTGGACTCTGATCAACTTATCCATCTCTCAGTTCTCACAGCTCCAAGCACAGTGCCTTAACATGAGAGGACCTGAATAAATATTACTTGGAAACAATTGAACATAATATAGACAGGTCAGAATACTCTGGAAGCTAAACAGAGCACACATGGACTTTTACCTATCTAGGAATTTCTCTGCACTGAGCAATAATGTGCTCTACACGAGACCCAGTCTGCCAGAACTGGTTTGCCTCAACGTTTTGCAACAAAGGGGGCTTGGCCATAACCAGATGCTGCAGCATGACCTGAGATGTGTTCTGTGCCCAGAGAAGGCAGGAGGGGCAGTTAGATGGCTCTATTCGTCCTAGTCTTCGGACTGGGTAAACCCACCGTTTTTACTCTGGCATTTTTCTCCCATGAAACCCTTTGCCTAAACCACAGGTGTGGCTTGTTGTCTGCTGCCCAGACAAGAGCTTCACATGGGACGCCAGAGTATGGCTGTGAGTGTCTCAATGCCACCCTTTCAGGCCCTCTGACATAGCAATATATCCTCGTCATCTGGGATGGGTGGGCCAGGCCCCAGAGAGCAGGCTGCTGGCTTGCTTGCCAGTGCCCTGGGATACTCTAGGGCGGCTTTGCCTGGCCTGGAAATCTCCAAGAGTGGCCCAGGCTGCAGAGCCTGGCTTGCCACTTGTAGTTATGAAGGCCTTTGGGGCAGCACTTGCTTAGTGGAAGCCATGAGACTTGTGAATTTGGAATATTTGGTCAAGGGAGGGAGATTTCTCCAAAATTAGAGAAAAGTTAAACTGTTGACTATTTTTAAAGGAAATTCACTATTACTACTTTCAAGAATTGTGAGGGAAGGGTTACATGACTGCTGAGTCTCATGAGTAAACTAGAGTGAAAATCCCTCACGGCACTGGTGTTAAGATTACATGTGCTGACATACACAAGGTCTACCACTGAACAGAAATACAGTAAGTTCTTGAAGTGTTGCCCTCCTCTTTTACACTGATAACTGCACAGAGCAAATCCACAATTCTCAGTGGGTGGGAAGGAACCTGGAGGATCCATTCTCATGCTCCCTCCTTCTCTCAATCCACACAAACATTATGAACCAGCCCCTCCCTGCGTCCGGCTCAGCTTGGGTTCTAGCCACACAGCTGCCTTTATTCTAGTCAGTGGTGAGTTCCTCTTGCTTTGAAAAATATTTATTATTTGTTATAATAATGTGTAATCACACGTTGCTTCTGATATCTTATTGATGTATGTTAGCATTCCCAATATGAAGCACCGGATGGCCCTTGACACTGTGACCAGCTACGACTTCGGTATTCTCCACAACTTAAGCCTGCAAAATGGAGTGGAATGTTCTGGTCATTGTGGGGCACAGGGGCCGTGGGTCACAGCTGGGGAGCAGCCTTCCAGGATTCCAATTGTACAGGAATTCACAATTCACAATTCTATAGGAATTGTGACTAAGGAGGACGAGAAAGGAAGGAAACCATATTTATTATTATGCACAAGGTACTTTATGGGCATAATAATAGGAACACTAATAATGACAGCTAAAATTTCTAAGCACTTACTATGTGCGAGCCTACGGACTCGGCACCATAAATAAAAAGTACTATTAACTGAGCACCTACTATGTGCCAGGTAGCATCTTAAGCATTTCTCATACATTATCTAACTTGCATTCCAATACCAAGAGATGGGTATTGTGTCTGTCATTTTAACCAATGAGGAAATAAGCATGGAGGGAATTTATCAGATTCCTGTTTCTATTTAGAAGGGGTTACAGTGTATGTAATTATTAATTCACCTCTTTAGATCAATGAGCTCCTTGGTAGTTGGGACTGTGGCTTGTTTGCTTTGTGCCCCAGCAGGCAGCACGAGGCTGGGCACATTAATGAATGCTCATTACCTTGCGTGGCACTGAATTAAACTCAGCCACTCTCCACGGCTCCCTCCTGCTCATCCACAGCTCGGTGGCAAACAGGAAATGGTGAAAGAATTCTTCTCCCCTTTGTGCTTGTTCTACCCTTTTCCTGCTCAGCTAAGTGCTATTTCTCATGATCTTCTCTTGGTCCCCAGACTGTTTCCCCAAAACTTTTCTCCTTCATTTCCTCTCCTTTCCCAGTGCTATGTGTCTAAGGATATTTCAAGATCTGGAGCAGAGGACTCTAAGGAAACTAGACTCTCGGATTTGAGAAGAAAATGATGACCTTTTATTTGCATTTTATTTGAAAATTTAAAAAGAAAGCTTTGTTAGCATTGTATTTATGCGTGTATAGAATGAATGAATGGATGGAATACTGAGGTCCATGAAATGTGCTCAAATCTTCCAATCAGGGTGTACTCATCTGCTAATTCACTCCTGAAACTTTATAAATGAGGATCTACTGAGGTCCTTGCTCAGCCTTTGGTTACATGAAATGCATCCTCAGGAATATCTTCTCGTAGGCAAAGTCTGGCAAAATTGGCCTCTTTGTTCAGATAGGCTGCCTTCCATTGCTATATGGTTTTGTCTTTCGTTTACAGAGCACCTGCTTATTGATTTTCCCTTTTGTTGAGACTGGGCTTCTCTGCCCCTGTGCACAGGTGAATTTAAGTTTGCTATCACAGAGGGTTTCTCTTATTTCATTGGCAGGGATTCTCAGTCCATTAAATGAGTGAGATCTGGGAGCTGCTCAGAGAGAAACAAATCTTTTTCTTATCTGGCTCCTCCTGGGTCTCCAGTTTTCCTGTATATTTCATTAGGCAATCATTATCCAAACGAAAAACAATCATCATAGCTATAGAAACCTCAAATAGTTATTCTGAAACTAGAAACTACAATGATAACCTCTTGATAGGTGAAAACCATTAAAATTTTAAAAAGTGTATGTTTAGAACCTTTAAAGGGGTGCATGTTAATCCATTTTAGAGCGTAGCTGAAAGAAAGTTAAACGCAGAACAACAAAACGTGTGTTCCAAGATCACAGTGGAATCTCCACGTGGAGGGGCCGTGCGTGCATATGTGTCAGCGGCCAGGTTCACGAACGACATCTTACAATGATTTAACCACACAGGAGCAAGCCCCCTGCTGGAACACTGGCCGGAGGCCCCAGAGACCCGGAAGGTACTTTCCAGAGGACACAGTGGAATCCTCCCCTAGGAACGGTCATTCGGTTTTCCATAATTCATACTGGATTTAATCAGAAGATCCTCAGGTCGGATGACTTAAACTTTGAAGTAATTACTCTAAAGGCCACAGAGATTCCATTTAGGATATTAGACAAGCTACAGCTGTAGCAAAAACATTCATATTAAAGAGCCACAAATGCACATGAAAGGGAGCAGATGTTTACTGCCAGGATTAGATTTCTCCTGGATGAAAGTTCAGATCATCATGTTTATTCTTGTTGCCCCAGCAGTCCGAACCCACATTTTCAAAAAAAAAAAAAAACAAAAAACAAAAAACACATAAGGTAGTCTGTAAGACTGGCCCCATTTTATGTTTCCACACTCGAAATACCCCTTCCCAGAGTAGGAAATACATGTGAGCCTTTTCTAACTTTGCAAACTGGGACTGGGGCATAATTTGTGGATAAAGAACAAATTGAGATTTACAATTTCTCAAATAAAAAGATAAAATGTGCCCCTTGGGTAATCGGATCAATATTATAGACACACCCTAAATACTTGGCAGCAAAGCACATATAGTCTTTCAATAAATTAAACTCAGGGATCAACAAAATGGCCAAAAATAGATGCTGGTGTTAAAGTGTAATAACATATAGGGCGAGGGATTGACCCTTCTCTGGGTTTTCATAGAATCTCACTTTCATGTTCCATATTTTTTTCTGTGAAAATAAGTAGCATCAAGATCAATGTAGATATTTCCTTCACTTAGGGGAAAACATTTCAATCTGGAGAACTTTGCTTTTCCCTTTGTTCAGGAATAGCAGCCCTGCCACGTTACCCACACGTTCCTTACTCTTGGTTAGGATGGCAGGTGAGACTTTTTACATTGTGAGGACTCCTTGAAGGCAGGTACTTTGGGGACGTTTTCAGGCCCTCTGAACACTATTAAATACATAAAAAAATTTATTTCATTAAATAGGCCCCAGTGCTATGACCCAATGCCATGCGGGGTAGGTCGTGTTCCCTGGGAGGGTCTGGCTGAGCACCTGCCCCAGCAGGTCCCCAGCAGCAGAAATGAAGGAGAGAATGAAATTGTTTTCTACCAGCCTATCTTGTGGAAGATAATTTAGCAGTGCAGATGGGTTAAATTGCTTGGTGCGATCTGTTCTACAGTGTTTTTACAGTGCAGGAAAATCAAGAGAAGCAGGTGGGATTTCTCTCATTTTAACACCTTTTTGGTTCTTTTTTTCTTAAACTTTTCAACTGCTTAAAATACAGCTGGCAAGGCTGGAGCTGGAGAGGGTGTGGGGCAACGAATTCCTGCAGTCCTGCCCCTCTCCAGCCTGTCTGCTCCCAATGAAGGCCAGGGGTGCCCCCGTTCCCCCTCCGTCCTCAGATGGCTCGTGAGTATCTCTAAATGTAGTCCGGGGACCTGCCGCATCTACATCACCTGGGAGCTCGTTAGAAATGATGAATCAGAATCTGTATTAGCAAGATCTTCATGTGATTCCCAAGCACATGGATGTTTCAGATACTCTGTTCCAGGGGCATAGTCTCCATGTAAAGTAGATAGAATTTGTTACATGTGGGGGTTACTCAATTTAAACTTTGGAGCAATTTAATATTTACTATCTAGAGATAAGATTTCCTATTCAGGAATCAGAGGGGAAAATAGTGTTTGATGGTTGCAGGTTAGGGAAATTAAAGAGAAGTGCCTTTAATGTCTTTATTTCCTAAATGGTTAGTTGGTAAATGTGGAACGTGAAATGGAAAAATCCAAACACTAAGCTTCCTTGTTAGAATTTCACCTTTCTTCAAGTTTTCCTTTCTAGAGACACCCAACAAAATAATCAAAGTAATAGCTAACATTTATGCCAGGCACCTGTTCTGAGCATTTTACATTTAATCTTCACTATAACTCTATGAGATAGAAATATTATCCTCCTTTTTCAGATGAGGAAACTAGGGCACAGAGAGATTGAACAACTTGCCTGAGGTCACACAGTAGTAAATAATAAAGTCAGGATCCGTACCCAGATAGGTCTGACTGACTCTGCCACACTTCTATTGACTTTGGCAAGTCAATACCAAATGACTTAGATGATCACCACAGGAAAGAGAACTAAATACTGTCAACAAAAATATGTAATTAGAGGTTTGAAATAAAGAGACTAAAGCCCGGAGAGGTCACTTTCTTGCTCAAAGTTACCCAGATGGGCAAAGAGGCAGGATGGGTCTTTTGATTCTTTGTCCCATGGTCTTTTAACTGAAAACATATGTTTTAAAGTATACAGCAATGATTTATTGCTCAATCTAAATGCTGGTTCAAATTCTGACATTTTCACTCTATACCTCAAATATTAAGAGCTGTTTTTCTAATTAAAAAATTTTTTTTCCAGTAAATTTACCAAACAAGAGACAGCTGGGCACGAAGTGATTCCGTTTCCCCCACTGATTGCTGCTGCTGACTCTTCAAAAAGTTCGTGTTTATGGTGATATGGGCTCTGCCTCCAAGTGGCCCAAGAGCATAGAAAGAAGGCAAAACCAACCAACCAACCAACCAACAAAACCATTAAAATGACCAAGGTAAGGAAGAATTGGTTTGCTTCCTAAGCTGCCCATGTGGAAGATTAAAAGGCCACCAAATAATTTAGAACGGACAAAAAGATCATTTCATTTGGAGTTTATGATATTGAGAGCCAACCCTGAGGGAGCATCCGCTGTGTGCCAGGCAAGGTGCATGCTATGTTTTATTTGCTCGTTACAATGACACAGTGAAGGAGAATGTTGTTATTAGCCCCACTTCATAGGTGAGAAATCTTTGGCCGAGGGAACTAAAGATGTTCCCCAAAATTACAGGTAGTAAATGGGAAGCTGTTCTCATACCCTTTATGCTGCTACATGACACAGATGAAGCAATTGTAGGCCAGAAAGTAAAGCATTTGTCCACAGTCACAAAGCTAGCTAAAGGGCACTGCTGTGCTTAGAATCTTCCTCAGGATGGGCCAAGCTGGCTTGATGACAAACGGGAAATCCTATTGGAATTGTTCATTTCTTAGAATGAATATTGCTTTGAGAGACGTTCATCTATTTCCTCAGGAAACATGGCTTCAGCAAGCAAAATCTCTCTCACAAAGAATGGAGTCAAAGGCATATTGCTTTTGAAATGTGAGAAGGACATTATGTTCAAATGAACAGGCTTGTCTGATTTCAGCAATGGAACAATAGTGTCTGAGAACACCGATGCTTGGGAGCTTGAAAGGCATGATTTTTGGGGGAAAAAAATGTCACAGCTTGAGACACAAATACTCTTCGGCTTTATGAAAGTCTGGCTTGTGATACTTTCTGACCAAATCATAACCAAAAGAAGAAAAAATATTGTGCTGTTAGCAATTATCCTGTTCGTCCCGGATATGTCTGCAGATGACAGCTTCTTGCAGAGGGAACTGTACTACCAACATGGGTGTGTGTGTGTGTGTGTGTGTGTGTCTCTGCAACCTAAACATGGCCCGTTCTCTTGTGTGTTCTCACTGGCATACTCGTTTAGGACAACATGGCACAGTAAGTGGAAGGTGTCACAAAATGATTCCAACTTGCTCCCTCACGCAGAATGGGCAGTTTACTTCCTGTGGCTGCCTTGTCCACTACTGCCTCCATTCTAGAAATATGTTCGCCTGGAAGATGAGCACCGTGGGCGAAGAGGCAGGAACTTGCCAAAGGGAGGAAGATGCTCCGGAAGAAAAATCCCGTTCCTTGCACATTACCTCCGTCTAAGGGTTATTAGGTGGACCGATGCAGTGACTCAGATACAGAGACCGAAGTTACCATGGATGCTTCAAGGCTAGCAGTCCTCAGCCAGGGTTTTTGCTTCCCTGGGGACAGTGGGCAAGGTCTGCAGACATTTTCAGCACTCACAACTTGGGGGAGTGTGTGCGCACTGCCAGCATCTAGTGGATATTGGCCAGGGATGCTGTGAAAATTTTTACACTCACAGGATAGCGCTCTGCCATCAGAATTCTCCCCCTCTTATGTCAGCAGTGCTGAGGCAGAGAGACGCTGCCCGCAAACTGTGAAGTGAGTTTTCTTCATGGTCTCTGCTTCCAAGTGCTCTTGCTCTGAGACCCTGCTGGTCAGTGTCACTGAATCCGGGAGGAAAAGTCCGATTAAATTAACACACCTTGAGGTATGAATGACTGATAGAGTCAGCAGTAGCAGGAACACCTGTGTTTTAAGTGACATTAATTTCATCTAAACTCCCCTCCAATCTGTGACATTTTAGGGAGGAGTCCATGATAACATGGACACTTATTTTTAGTGGATGGGGAAGATGGTGAAATTTACGGAGCACTGCTCACCTTCTAGAGTCATAATATACATAAGCAAACCGGTGATGTGATCCCAATGGAATATAATCATGAATACTTTTTTATTACAAGCAATTATTTGCACTTAGTATGGATCACGATTGCTTTCCAGCAAGGGAAGAAACACTGTAAGAAGCTTGCTATGCCCCAAGCAAACCTTATTGACTTTCTCTTTGCTGCTAATATTGACCTGTGGGTTTTGGTATGATAGGGCCCATTTGTTAGGTATTTGAAATGTCCCTGTTACCGTAAGTGCCAGGCTGTCTTCTCTCTGGACTGCTGTGGATCTATATTTGGATGGCAGGCTGCATAGGCTTTTATTTAAAGCAAGTCAAGCAGACACAGCATGAGCAAGATAATTGGCAGCGGGGAGGAGCTTCCGAGTCCTTTCTTCTCATTTTAAGGCTTAGATATGGAAGGTTTTACTCTTCTTTATACCAGTGTCTTATGGTGCCAAACTGAAGTGATCCTGCCTTGGCCATCTCACACTGGGGTGACTTCATGAATCCCGTTCCCTTGTCCTCCTGACCTTCAGCTAGGGACATGTATGGGAAGAACGTGTATGCGGCGATACGCCGTACCGAGTTTCAGGCAAATTAACTAGCTCAACTGCTCTTCACCCAGCAGGCTCTGAGTAGGACAATTCAGAGAACAGTTGGGGCTAAGAGGGATCTTAGAGCTCACCCCAGTTCAAAAACCTTTGGACAGTGACAAGCAAAGCCAAGCCTCACTGCTGCCCCATGGCCCCGAATACAAACAATACCAACTGGACACAGGGAGAGCTGAGACCGTCTGGGGTGAATGTGGATGAAGCCAGGTGGCCCTCATCCAGATGAAGCAACCTCCTTGTTTCCAGAACTGGCAGACCCCGTCTTCCATATCTCCAAGGCTCAGGCTGGCACGTGTGGCGATCAAAAGCCTTCCTTCAATGAATTTGTGGCACATGGAAAATTCTTGTGAAGGGCTGGGGCTTGACAGGGTCATCTTGGAAATACAGAATCTGAAGCAGGTCTCTATTTGTTAAACTTGCTATGGACTGCTAGTTTGAATGGAGAGAAAACCTACCGTGGCTACAACTGCCCCTGCCTAAACACAATTAAGCCCGTGGCGGGTCTGGTCAATGTTTCCTGAGTTCTTGCAAGAGAAGGGACTACCTAAGAACCGTGAACAAAAGGATCTTTAGGAAATCCTTGTCAGGAAAGGAGGGAACAATACAGTTGGATGTGTTGTGGAGGCAGACCAGCAGCAGAAGGATTCTAGAATATTTAGTAATGGATTTTCAGTGGTGTCTTATTCCACAAACATCTGCAAGGGATATTTAAAATGAACAGACAGTTCTCAAGGATCAGTCCTGTAAAGTGGGACTGGACTTTCCTAGTGACAAGGATTGCACACTACTGATCTAGACTCTGGGCTCCCCACTTCATCTCTGACTCACACCTAGGATTCTTTACTTCTTGGACCATGGAATGGGTTGTTCAAGAGAGCTGGATGGCATATGGTAGTGGGATGTATCAGGTCCATCCTCTAATGTGTCTGAGGCAAGACAACAAGACAGCTGCATTTCCACTGAGCCTTCCTGGCAGGAGTGGTGCATTTGGCCTGGAGGTACTGACGTGGTGGTCATGATGAGGATGGTATCTGTCATGGATTACTTGAGGCTCACAATGCTCCAGTCCTACTACTAAGCACATTACATGATTTCTTTTTGACCCTTACACTAATATCAAGATGAATAACAACGCTTTCCATTTCACAGATGAAGAAACTGAGTATTAAGAAAGGGACAGTAACTTGCCATAGGTCACAGCTCAAAAGGTAAAGCCACACAGGACCCTAGGTGAATTTGACCACAGGCCTCTGCCCTTGGTCCTCCTATTGCATTTTAATGGGTCAGCCATACAGATGTGGTTTGGGCAATATGATATATACTTTCCTGGTTTACAGACATATTGTCCTCATTATTTGCCTGCTCCCCCATCCTATTCTGCACTTAAAAGAAAAAGATAAAAGCAAATAAAGAGAAATAAAACAGAGCTTCATGGAAGGGATGAAGCAAGAGACTCAAAAAAAAAAAAAAAAAGGCAGGCTTTCAAACAAAACAAACGTAAAGCTCCTCTGTCCTATTTGGAAATCATAGGAAGCAATAAAACATGAGCTGAGCGACAAGGAGTCAAGGAGGGCCAGAGGTGAGGGTTGCTCCAGGTGGGGTGTCTGGCGAGAGCCTCAGCAAGAAAAGCAAGCCCTTGGCAGTGGCTGCCTGCAGATACTGTGATCTGGCTTCTCGTGGGGTGCCTTGCACACTCTTCCCGGCCTGTCCGCCAACAGGCCGGGCTGCTATACCCTTACTGCCCGGTGCCTTCAGGGGCCTGCGCACCTCCTCCGAAGACCCTCTCTCTCTGGTTTGTAAAGGATCCTTTGCAATGGAAAGGCCAGCAGCCTTGAAGAGTGCCCTCTGCTTTGATGTTTCTCTGTGTGAGGAGACTTGCTGGGACTTGTGTGTAGCACAAGCCATTACATTTTATGCCTTCACATATGAAACGTGCTTCATGGAATTCTCACCAAGTCCTTTCACTTCCAAACGACAGGAACAAGTAAAGCATTTTCCACTTGACCTTTCCATCTCTCGGAGGCATCATGATTCATTAATTTATTCTATTACTTATTCCAGAATTTGTAAGGATAAACCTGTCTTCCTAGTTTAGATGCATCGGGCCCAAACCTAACAAAATGATAACAAATTTGCAGTGTGCAGAGGAGGGTGGTCAGGGGAAGCCAGAGCACTCCCATTTATTGAGGGCCTGCTAGTGACAACGACTGCACACATACTACTGATCTAGACTCTGTGCTCCCCCCTTCATCTCTGCTGTTCCCTTACAGCATACCACGAGGCTTGTCTTGTAGGGGGCTCTCGATAGCTGTTTACTGACTGATTTAATTAGATTCTCGCCACAACTCCAAGGATGGTTTCTGCCCTCTTTTTACAATAAGGGAATTGAAACTGTGAGAGCTTAAGCAATGTGCTCAAATTCACAAGGTGAATAAGGGTCAAACTGGGGATGGCGACTCAAGGATACATGGCTCTGAAATCTGTGTTCTTTTCACACTATCATGCGAACTCCAGAAGCAACTAGACATGGTGGCCAAAACAGATCATCCTAGCCCTATCTACAGATGCTGATGTTACCTAGAGGATGTTCAGAGGACTGTGCCAGGCATTTTTTTTAAAAAAAGATTTTATTGATTTATTTGACAGAGAGAGACAGCGAGAGAGGGAACACAAGCAGGGGGAGTGGGAGAGGGAGAAGCAGGCTTCCCGCCGAGCAGGGAGCCCGATGCGGGGCTCGATCCCAGGACCCTGGGATCATGACCTGAGCCGAAGGCAGACGCTTAACGACTGAGCCACCCAGGCGTCCCTGTACCAGGCATTTTTAAACAACGATGACTTCAATATAAAGATGAGGTCCCTCCTGACCTCACTTACTTCTGTAATATGCTCCTGCAGTTGTATAGCCCTTTGTGACACAGCCTCACCATCAACATCTGTGTGCTGTCTGCTTCCAGGGCACATAGCTAGAATACATTCCCCAGCCTCCCTTGCAGTCCCACGTGGCCGTGTGACTGGGTTCTAGCCAATGGAATGAATAAGAACCTTGGGCACCACCACTTCCAGGCCTGGCCCATAAAATAAGTCCATACCTCCTTTCATTTTATTTTCTCCCTTCTCCTGTTCAATGGAGAAAATTATGAAGTCCTAGAGGTGAATGGGAATATAAGAAGGAAGGAGCCTGGGTCTCCAGATGACCATGGGGAATGTTACCCACCAATCAGGAGCATGTGGCACTGGACTTTACATGCATCAGATAGAAAGTTCTGTTGTATGAAGTTGCTGAGAGGTTGGGGCTCTCCTTGTTGCAGCAGAGAGCATCATTTTACTAATAAACCCTTTATGGTTTTGGATAGTTTTCTTATCTATTTTATCCTTAAAACTTTTACAAATGCAGTCAGAGCCAATGGAAGCTCAAGGAGTGAGAGGTGTGAAGAATCATTTATGAGAGGATCTGAGACATCTGTGCAGTGCATTGCTGCACGGCCCAAAGCATGTTACTTGGAGTTCATGGGCTTCGTTTCTCCACCTGTAATTTCAGGGTGTTGGAACAGATGGTCTGTAAGATTCCTTCTAGTTTTAAACCTCTGCAAGTCTTTTTAGTTGTTAAAAAATAGGTATTGATATGTTCAGAAATTGTGATCTCTTGACTATGAGCTTCTCAAAGGTAAGGACTATTTCTTAGTTATGTTTGTATGCCTAGGATCCAATATCTTAGATGCTCTAATGTTAAATTTAATTAGAATTTTCTGTTGAAAAAACTCAAAGACTTTGCTAATGTTCTGATTTATGCCAATGATTTCTTGATCTAATTTGGAGCACAGTATCAAATGATTGAAATTCTCATGAATATTTTCATTATGCATTACTGAGTATGGTAGGCTATTTTATATTCATTTACATAGACTTAATCTTTGAAGAATGACTTTATAATAATACTGAATGACTTTTTTGATTAAAGTTAGTGCCTGCAGTAATTGGTATTCTGATGGCTTCATTTATAGTTCTATTTAGTTAAATAATATAGGGGTATAATTCCTACTTAGTGTTGAGAAAATTGGAGAACAGAATATTCAGAATTTTCTCATTCAAATGGGTCTTAACTTGAGGTCCATAAAAATAGTATTGGAAGAAAACTATGAACAATTTAAAAAGTTTGGAAAGGCCCAAGGGAAATGATACAATGATATGAAGCAGGCTATGCTACTTTCATGAAAAATCTGATGCCTTCTGGTTTTTGAAAAATATATAGCAATTTGTCTTTATATCTGTGTAGTGTGGGATCACTGTTCATTTGATCCTGCTTAACAAAATATTAGATTACATGTTTCGATTATTAAAAATAGGCAATGAATTCTATTATTTGATAAATGCAATTTGGCAGGTAAAATGTTTGGAAGCCCAGGGTTCCAGGGAGGTATGTGTGGGAAGTTACAAGAGGGTCTTGGCAGAAAAATGGGACCCACAATTTGACACTCTAAAAGGAGAATGAAATCTAATGATGGGAGACCCGTATTTTTTTCTTTCTTTTTATTGGCAGCAGCAGGGGTACCTGTATCTCCCTCTTGCTTTCTGCTGTTACTTCCTACCTCAAAAGCTTATATCACATTACATCCTACATCCTGGGGAATGTGAAGCATCCAGGAAAATACTGTGTTAGTACGGCCCCTTGGCTTTTGCTGGCATAGGAACTTATGCCTATTAAAAAAAATGAAGAAATAAATAATACCAACAAGAAGCTTATTTTATCAAGGATTGCAGAAAGGAAGAGATTGTATTAAAAATTATCTATTTCCTTTTGTGTGAATTGTTAGCTTCAAATGTTATATTTAGATTGATGCTTCATTAAAAAAATCTTTCCATAAAGTAATAAGGACTAACAGAGGCATTTCTTGTCTCTCAAGGTTTAGAAAAAGAAAGGTCTTAAGTCCTATAGAAAATTCTTGCAGGAAATCCTAAATAGGATGCTGAATTTGAATGAGACACTAAAGAGAAAACATGAATTATGGGAATGAGCTAAACAAAGTGATAAAAATGTAAGCCAACCTGCAAAACAAACTTGAAAAAAAAACTATAAACATTCATTTACATCTGTTTTTGTTGCCCCATTATAGTTCAGTTAATTGTATGGGCCATTTTTCACAATTAAGTTAACATTAATGATGTCTATGATGTACCTGGTACTCCTTCCAGACGTCTATGTTGTGTTCCAATATGACACACCCTGCGTTAAATTATTTTTATAAATCTTATATCCTCACCTCAATCTTTTGAGAAAAGTTCAGTATTTTCAACATCGGGAATTTTTTTTAAAGCTCCCCAGGTGAGCAGTCCAGACTGAGAACCATAATCTGTGGCTTCAGCTCACCAGAGAGTTACATTCTTTTGAGGGCCAAAATGGAAGTTATTTAATTTATTTACACAACAACAACAACCCTCCCAAGAAAAAAACTCCTCCCATAACCAAACACACCTCACAACTTCAAAACAACCTACTAAAGAAGAACGTCCAATAAAGTTCCATTTCTTTGATGAAAAATGCTGCTCTAGGAGTACATTCCTGAAGGTCTTTGTGATCACTTGAACTGGAGAGGTTGTGATCCTGATGGGATTTTTAGATAAATGAAAATGCTGGAGTCCACCAGCCAAATGCACAGTTGCAGGAACTGTGGGTCTGTCATTCATGGGTAGAAGTAACAATGCACACTCAGGTAGTCACTGGGAGTAAAGCATCTTTAATTACATTTCAGTTTGTCACCCTCAGCCGGGTTAGGCCTAGACTAACCGGTGATATTTTAAGATGTCTTTTGTAGGCATTCAGATGAAATGTTAGAATGAATGTTAGAAAATGAACATTTCCCCAAACACATCCAATATGGGAATAAACCCTCTAGATCAGTGGTTTTAAACTTCTGTGTGTATCAGAATCACCGGGACAGCTAACAGGGAACCCAGAAGCTCAGGCACTTTTCACTAGGTAAGCTGGTAGACTAGAGCTTGTTTAGTCTTTTTTTAAACCAAAATTTTCAGTGATACGGATACCTCATCACTATGTTTGAGGACAACAGCATTTTTCTTAACACCGGATGCACATTAGAATCACTTGAAGAGTTAAGAAAGAAAGAAAGAAAGAAAGAAAGAAAGAAAGAAAGAAAGAAAGAAAGAAAAGAAAGAAAAGAAAGAAAAGAAAGAAAAGAAAGAAAAGAAAAGAAAGGAAAGCACTCCACTTGCTAGAGGCTCTACCCTAGACCAACCCAGTTGGAACCTCTCAGAGTGGGGCACAGGCACTGATATTTTTAAATAGATCCCTGAGGGACTGTCATGGACAGCCTGGGCTGAGAATCTCTGTGTTCACATCATGGCTTTCAGAATGGGTTATACTGTGGAATCCCCTAAACAGTTTTACAAGAGCACTGAGTCTTGCATCTGCACCCAGAGATTCTGATTTACCGGGTCTGGGGTGGCACAGGCATCAGGATTTTAAAAAGCTCCCAGGATGACTCTAATGTGCAGGCCAGTTTGAGCAGGACAAGGTCCTCTCTTGTGGAGAGGACACTCTTAGGTCCTCCACCAAAGAGGGGGTTCTGCTTTAATAAGGTGAGCAAAGACTGTTCAATTTATCTCCCTTGGCGGTGAGCATGATGAAGACTAACAAGGAAATGAGACACATCACGATTTAAAGTCATTTAGCCCACAGTTTCCCAAGTTTTGAGTGCAAAGACTCAACAGTCTGCTCTGGTGATCTTAGGCAGGTCACCTCACGACACTGGCCTTTGACTGCTACTGTGTATAATGTGAGGATTGGAGGGAGTGACTCCCAGCTCAGTAACAGCACCACGACGGGAATCATCTGCACTCTATAGGTTTGGGGAGCTGGACTTCCACACTAGTTCCCTAGCTAGGGACTTGTCAGCTGGGGGTGGGGCAGGTGGTGATGGCATAGAAAGATAACTCTTGACTCATTGCAAACAAAATAACGTCACATATTTTCATAAATATTTCATAAATCTTTCTTGGGGAAAGTTATTTTCAATTCTTTTGAAGGATCTTGCACCTGACTATGTGCCACTGCTATGGATCTTCAGTGGCATCGGGGGAATAGAGAAGAAGAAAGTCCCAACATAATAGAACCCTGTTACATTTGTTATTTGTGGCTGTTAGCAGGAGCCAAACAGAGATATGCCTAGGCAATTCTTCATTACAGTAGGCTTGAAGGAGGTAGAGATGAGTTTATCAGAATGATGATGGCATGATGGGGGTAGTTGATGAAGGTGCTGACAAAGGGGCTGGGGTGGGGAGCAGGGTCGGTGGGGCTGGGGGTAAGGGTAAACCCCTAGGAAAAGCCAAGCCCTGTAAAGTGTGGCTTCTTGAAAGAATACAGGAGTTGTTGTTAAAGAAATAATTTTTTTTTCTTTGCTCTTGGGCTTCCATCTTTTGTTCTCTATAAAGCCTTGTCTTTTTGACATTTCAACTTCCTGATCACCTGGCTGCAGCTCAAATTTGGAAGGTGAAGTTGTTCTAGAAGCAGCTGTATTGGAGGCCCCAGGGTTTTGAAGGAAGATTTTCACTAATCTGGCTGGATTTGGTGAGATTTAATTAATCTACTCTCTTTCAGAAAGTTCTATACTTTTCAGCAGGGAGTTTGTCTTCCAGCAGAAGTTCAGGAAGTTAAAGAAATGAGGGATGGGAGCACAGAGGCCATCAGAGTACAAGAGGGCCAATTTCACTTTAGATAGACTATATGGCAAGGTCTGACATCCTTTACCTATTTGTATGGTGCAAAGGGTCACCATTCTTTGTTTTCTGAGAAAAAAGAAGTATTTGCTTTTGTGTCAGTGAAAAGGGTGATGTTTTACTTGTACAGAAATTCTCTCTCTCTCTCTCGTGGTTTTCCTGATTTCTCCCATATCATGGTGAAAACTGGAAAAAATCTTGAACTGTGGTTCTGGGCTCCTGTCTTCCTCAGATTGGATACCATGGAGTGACTTTCTTCTACCAATTTGTGTGTGATGGGGGTGGGGGATGTAAAATTATAAGCTTTTATGGTTTTCCCTTCCCTTGTTTTCTAAGGTGAGTTCCTTAGGAAGGAAGATCTATTTATTTTGTTGAGTGGGGTCTTAAATGGGGATGCAAATGGGAGAAGGGAGAGAAGAGGCCCACAACCTTCAAAGGAAAAGAGGAAGTGGAGTTGCAGGGTGGGGAGAAGGGAGGAAAGAGGGAAGAGAAGCCTGGCTGGCATGGGGAGGGGAAGCAGTGTGTGCAGAGCCACCACACCAGGATTTTTAGCCTTAGGAGAGAGAGAGAGAGAAGAGGACAAGAGGTTTCAGCAGTTACTGTGAGGCACGATCCATGGAAGAGATGTCTGAGGAGGAGTTTAAAGATCTTCTGTGTGATATGGATATAATAGCCTCCCTTCTGCCCTCAAGGCATTTTGGGGAAGACTAATGTTTCCTTTCTAGATTACTTTCAGTGAGATTTTTCTTTCTTGTAGAAGTGACACCATGCTGAGGAGGGAGCAAAATGGTCCCCATTGCTTCATGTGGGTAAATGCTCAAGAAATAAAATCAAATTTCCTTTTTGTAATTGGCTCCACCAACAGTAGAGCTAGCTATTTAGGCAAGTTGGTATTTTTCCTTCTCCAAAAATATTTGTGGCAACATTTGTAATGTGCATAGCTGGCTCTATAGAATCTAAAGCCATGTTTTATTTTTGGCCACAACCAGGGAAACAGGAACTTGGAAGAAAGTGAAATAAGCCTCTAGATGCTCTTTCAGAAGAATTATGCCAGGAGTGTATAAATCAATATAAAGTTTCCCAGCTCCTCTAGCAACATGGGAAAGGAAGCAGAGTGCCACATCTGGCTTTTGTAGTTGTGTTCTTTGTATGGGTAACCAGTACAAAGACCTGGGGTTTGGCAGTTCTGACTTTGGGAGAAGGGACAGAAGGACCTCCAGTGCTGTCAGACTTTCCCTCCCTGCCCTCAAGGGCTAGGGATAGAGTACTCTGGGTGCATGGTAGGTGTATAAAGGATAAATAGGAGAGGGTGTTTATTGAGAAAATCTTCAACTTTAACCAGTCATCCCTGTGTCTCATTCAAAAGAACTACATGTTGTACTGGGTCACAAATCAGGTCTCAACCGGTACCAAAAGATTGGGATCATTCCCTACACATTTTCAGACCACAGCGCTTTGAAACTGGAACTCAATCACAAGAGGAAATTTGTAAAGAACTCAAATACATGGAGGCTAAAGAGCATCCTACTAAAGAATGAATGGGTCAACCAGAAAATTAAAGAAGAATTTTAAAAATTCATGGAAACAAATGAAAATGAAAACACAACTGTTCAAAACCTTTGGGATGTAGCAAATGTCCTAAGAGGGAAGTATATAACTCTACAAGCCTTTCTCAAGAAACAAGAAAGCTCTCAAATACATAACCTAACCTTACACCTAAAGGAGCTGGAGAAAGAACAGCAGGGGAAGAGAAATAATAAAGATTAGAGCAGAAATCAATGAAATAGAAACCAAAAGAACAGTAGAACAGATGAATGAAACTAGGAGCTGGTTCTTAGAAAGAATTAATAAGATTGCTAAACCCCTGGCCAGACTTATCAAAAAGAAAAGGGAAAGGACCCAAATAAATAAAATCATGAATGAAAGAGGAGAGATCACAACCAACACTGAAGAAATACAAACAGTTATAAGCACATATTTTGAGCAACTATATGCCAACAAATTAGACAATCTGGAAGAAATGGATGCATTCCTAGAGAGGTATAAACTACCAAAACTGAAACAGGAAGAAATAGAAAACCTGAACAGACCCATGACCAGCAAGGAAATTGAAGCAGTAATCAAACATCTCCCAACAAACAAGAGTCCAGGGCTGGATTGCTTCCCGGGAGAATTCTACCAAACATTTAAAGAAGAATTAATACCTATTCTTCTGAAGATGTTTCAAAAAATAGAAATGGAAGGAAAACTTCCAAACTTTCTATGAGGCCAGCATTACATTGATCCCAAGACCAGACAAAGACTCCACCAAAAAGGAGAATTATAGACCAATATCCCTAATGAACATGGATGCAAAAATTCTCACCAAGATACCAGCCAATAGGATCCAACAGTACCTTGAAAGAATTATTCACCATGACCAAGTGGGATTTATTCCTGGTCTGCAAGGGTGGTTCGACATCCGCAAATCAATCAATGTGATACACTACATTAATAAAAGAAAGGACAAGAACCATAAGATCCTCTCAATCAATGCAGAAAAAGCATTTGACAAAGTACAGCATCCTTTCTTGATTAAAACTCTTCACAGTGTAGGGATAGAGGGACCATACCTCAATATCATAAAAGCCATATACAAAATGCCCACAGTGAATATCATTTTCAATGGGGAAAAACTGAGGGCTTTTCCCTAAGGTCAGGAACACAGTAGGGATGTCCACTATCACTGCTGCTGTTCAACATAGTACTAGAAGTCCTAGCCTCAGCAATCAGACAACAAAAAGAAATAAAACGCATGATTTGTCAACAAAGAAGAAGTCAAACTCTCATTCTTTGCAGATGACATTGATACTCTATGTGGAAAACCCAAAAGACTCCACCCCAAAATTTCTAGAACTCATACAGGAATTCAGCAAAGTAGCAGGATATAAAATCAATGCACAGAAATCAGTTGCATTTCTATAGAAGAAAGAGAAATTAAGGAGTTAATCCCATTTACGATTGCACCAAAAACCATAAGATACCTAGGAATAAACCTAACCAAAGAGGCAAAGGATCTATACTCAGAAAGCTATAGAACACTCATGAAAGAAATTGAGGAAGACACAAAGAGATGGAAAATGTTCCATGCTCATGGATTGGAAGAACAAATATTGTTAAAATGTCTATGCTACCTAGAGCAATCTATATATTCAATGCAATCCCTATCAAAATACCATCAACTTTTTTCACTTCATTCAAATCCCTATCAAAATATCATTCAACTTTTTTCAAATTTGTATGGAACTAGAAAAGACCTTGAATAGCCAGAGGAATGTTGATAAAGAAAACCAAAGCTGGTGGCATCACAATCCCAGACTTCAAGCTCTATTAGAAAGCTGTAATCATCAAGACAGTATGGGACTGGCACAAAAACAGACACATAGATCAATGGAACAGAACAGAGAACCCAGAAATGGACCCTCAACTCTATGGTCAACTAATCTTCAACAAAGCAGGAAAGACTGTCCAATGGAAAAGAGACAGTCTCTTCAACAAATGGTGTTGGGAAAACTGGACAGTCACATGCAGAAGAATGAAACTGGACCATTTCCTTTCAGCATACACAAAAATAGACTCAAAATGCTTGAAAGACCGAAATGTGAGACAGGAATCCATCAAAATCCTAGAGGAGAACACAGGCAGCAACCTCTGTGACCTCGGCCTCAGCAACGTCTTTCTAGACACATCTCCAAAGGCAAGGGAAACAAAGGCAAAAATGAACCATTGGGACTTCATCAAGATAAAAAGCTTTTGCACAGCAAAAGAAATAGTCAACAAAACTGAAAGACAACTGACAGAATGGGAGAAGATATTTGCAAATGATGTATCAGATAAAGGGCTAGTATCCAAAATCTATAAAGAACTTATAGAACATGACATCCAAAGAACAAATAATCTAATCAAGAAATGGGCAGAAGACATGAACAGACAAAGAAGACATACAAATGGCTAACAGACACATGAAAAAATGCTGAACATCACGCGGCATCAGGGAAATACAAATCAAAACCACATTACAAAACTGGTGTGATACCACCTCACACCAGTCAGAATGGCTAAAATTAACAAGTCAGGCAATGACAGATGTTGGCGAGGATGCAGAGAAAGGTGAACCCTCTTACAGTGCTGGTGGGAATGTAAGCTGGTGCAGCCACTCTGGAAAAAAAGTATGGAGGTTCTTCAAAAAGTTGAAAATAGAGCTACCCCATGACCCAGCAATTGCACTACTAAGTATTTACCCCAAAGATACAAATGTAGTGATCTGAAGGGGTACCCATACCCCAATGTTTATAGCAGCAATGTCCACAATAGCCAAACTATGGAAAGAGACCAGACGTCCATCAACAGATGAATGGATAAAGAAGATGTGGTGTGTATATACAGAATGGAATACTACTCAGTCATCAAAAAATGAAATCTTCCATTCGCAATGACATGGATGGAACTAGAGGGTATTGTGCTAAGTAAAATAAGTCAAGAGAAAGACAATTATCATATGATCTCACTCATATGTAGAATTCAAGAAACAAAACAGAGGAGCATAGAGGGAGAGAGGAATAAGTAAAACAAGACAAAATCAGAGAGGGAGACAAGTCATAAGAGACTCTTAAACATAGGAAACAAACTGAGGATTGCTGGAGGGTGGGGGTACGGTATAACTGAGTGAGGGACATTACAGAGGGCATGTGATATAATGAGCACTGGGTATTATATAAGACTGATGAATCATTGACCTCTACCTCTGAAACGAATAATCCATTATATGTTAATTAATTGAATTTAAACTAAAAAAAAAGAACTACATGTTGGAATAGAAATGCTAACTCATCACAAAGAACCCATTGAGCTTTGCCCATCAGTACTCACCAGAAGACATTTCTAAGCTTGACAACAAAGACATAAATCATATAGAGACCCTGCAATAGAGTTTACTGTATTGACAATGGGAAATGTTCATAACATATACACTGTTCATTAGTTGTCTTTGAATGGTGTCATTATTTTGCTCTCAACAACCTCCTGATCCATGAAAAGATGAGCTACTTAGATCATAGGACCTAAATGCAACTGTGCTTCTCTTTCTGAAGGAATAAAAAGGTATAAGGAGCATCTGGAAATCCTAATGAACACTTGGAGAGGCACCTCTGAAGAGTGATGTGGGCTTATAATAAAATAGTGCTTTCCCAGCCTAAGTGTTTTGTTTAACTCCGAAAAATTGTTCATTAGGATAGTCTTAGAAACAGAAAACATGGTGCTCCAGGGTCCCTTTTTCTTGACATCCAACCATCAATGCACCCATGCCCTACTTTATGAAAACGTGACTTATACGTGTTTGAATGTGAAGTAATAATCTAATTGTAAAAGTTAAAGGAAAACAAGAGATGAACTGGTCTCCTTTTCTCATTTAATAAGGAATTCATAGTGGGGTGGCTGGGTGGCTCAGTCGGTTCAGCATCTGCCTTTGGCCAAGGTCATGATCTTAGGGTGCTGGGACTGAGCCCCACATCGGGCTCCTTGCTCAGCAAGGAGTCTGCTTCTCCCTCTTCCTCTGCCACCCCCCAACTCATGCTCTCTCTCTCTCTCTCAAATACATAAAATGTTAAAAATATAAGGAATTCATAGATTAGGTGATGTGCTCAATTATTATCCTTAATATACAAAATGGCTTATATGTAATAAATTGCTTCTCTACATAATGAGAAAAATATAAAATCCACAATGAGCAGGTGGACAATAAATATGAACAAGTGAGTGATAGATAAAGAAACACAAGTGGTCAGTACACATGTAAAAAAAATTTCAACCTCATAATTAATGAGAAATGTACTTTTTTGGAGAAATGCAAATTTTTAAAAAACTTATGTAATTCTTCCTTTTGCTTAACAAGTGACCCCAAACAAGCAAGCAATCTGACGATCCTACAGTGGAAACCTTGGGTCAACAACTGAAAGCGATCATATCCTTGTTAATATCCTTCTCCTGGTGCCTGTGATACACTCAATAGTAATAGCTTGAGAAAGAAAAAGAAAAAGGCAAACATCACAACAGGGAAGTTAAGTGGACAAGCAGACCACGAAGAAGAGGGACAGTTTAAATAACTGGATGGGGGATATTTTATTCACATGGAAGAATTCATAAGACTTTGACTTTAAGTGACAGGGGGCCCAGCTGGATGGTAACATCAAATACTGTGCTAATTTCATGTCATATCCTAATTTCATAAAGCCAGTTTCAGTGCAAGCAACAGATCCTTGTTTCTGCTTCTTCAGGCACATGTGGAGAAATCTGAGTTCTTAGTTTTCTTTTCCACCAAGGCCAAAAGCCTCTAACTTTCGTATTTGAACTTTTAGGTATTCATATCTTGGAACAAACTCCCCTATGCAGTGAATCATGGTTTTATGCAAAACCGAGCTCATTATAATGCCATAAATGTTAGCAGAATTCCCCTCAGATTACTTAGGAAGCAGTGCTTAATTCCAGATTAATAAAATACCATATTAAGGCACTTTCTTACTTTCTCCATTAAGAATCAGTATTTTTCAATGAGTGATTTCACAGTCCTAATTTCAAACTAGGTAGAGTAAAGCAACAAGAAAATTTTGGCAAGACCTGACTCCATTATAGCTGATATTAAATAACCCCAGAAAAATAACCAAATTTCCATTTGAGTTAATGCAAGACATACAAATTTATTAAGCATTCTGGCTGAAAGAGACTGCATACCAACAACGTGGCTCTTACCTGAAAATGCTGGTCTGCTTGCTTTTAGGAAAATAGATTCAGTGTTCTTGTTCATTTAAAGAATGGTTTTATTTTCATAAAGGCTAATTGATAGCTGGTATTGCATAACAGTAATATTACCTATTATGTTTTTCAAAGAAGAAAATACGCATATTTGCCCTTTAAATTACGCTCCTAAAGCAAGCACTTAGTTCTGATGGCTTACAACTTTATTATGGTCTTCGATAATAAAGAAGCTCTTTAGGTTTCTTAAAATAAACACAAAGCCTGAGATCACAACAAAAGAGAGAGGGAAAGGATACTGTTTTATTTCATCTACAAACAAGGGAGTCTAACGTAATAATTTTCTCAGCTGAGTCCATTAACATGCACTGAGCATTATGTGTGTATGGAAGAGATTTCTTTTGCAAATAGCCAACTACTGTTAGTTTCTACACTAGGAAGCAAATGCTGGGAAGCAAAAACTCCCTCCTCCACTGGGAGGCACCTGCAATTCCAGCTCAGTATGCAAGGAAGGATCTTGGCTTCTACAAAGATCAGCTGAAAAGCTGGCTCGTTTTAGAATTGTCCTGGACTAAGCCTGGATTCTTAGCTCAGTCCTGGAGACGAGCTGACTTGGCCTTGGGGGTTCTGCTCAACAATAAGATGGTCTGGACACCTTGGACTCTAGACCAGGGGTCCACAAACTACAGTCCTTGGGCGTAAGCTGGCCTGCTGCCTGTTTTGTAAATAAAGTTTTGTTAAAACACATGCAACCCATTTGTCTGTGTGCAGTCCATGGCTTTTCCTGCCACTGGGGCAGATCTGAGTAGTCGGCAATGCCAGAGATCTTTACTCTATGGCTCCTTAAAGAAATTGCTGACCCCTGCGCTATAGGAACCTGGGATGGATGCTCACTTCTGCACTCTATCTGGAACCAACCCCAGGGCAAGAGAAACCAATGGTGTTACCCACTTTTACACCAAGCTTTGCCATTTTGGTCCATCTCAGATGGGCATGTTCTTTGAGATTGTATCTTTGGAGGCCTTTTTCTAGTGGGCGGATGATCATAGAGTATAAAGCCACCCCTGTGTTGCACTTGATCCCACAACATCCTGTATCGGGGCGGGGGGCACCTTCTCTAGGTTTTGCAGGGGGCCTGCTGCTGTCTGAAATCTGTGCTCTCACATGCCTGCATCTGCAGAGACTTAGACTTCATTCCTTCCGGCTGAGATGCCCACTCATCGGTAGACATGAAGGAGTTAGCTAAGCTTGATCTGTACCAATTTTCCACAGAACGACCAGGTTTATGACATAGAATGGGTGAGATTTAAGTGGGAGAGGATTTTGGCTGGGTTGGCAGTGCAATAGAAAGGGGGTGGGTATGTTTTGATGCCTGTTCGTGAGTAAAAATAGGAGGAAATGATGAGATGTGGTTCTGAGGCCCTCACTTCTTGGTGTGAATCATTCTGGTTTGTTCCGGCACTCCATCTTTTGGGCTGCACCGAGAGTTCCAGTGTGGGTGGGTAGAAGGGCAGGGCAGTGATGCTGAGAGAGGCAGTGTATGGTCCTCGGGAGGCTTCCAAACTTGCAGAAGGCTGAGTGGAGCTTTATGTCACTTCAGTTTCTCAGGTCTACAGGGGAATGGATTCTTGGAGGAATTGTCCTGCATGTTTAGTCTGCCATGACATGAATGGATTATCAAAGGTCAAGCTGTACCCGTGACACACAGAGGTCTATGGGTGTCTGCCCTGCTGTCACGGGAACCACAGGAATGGGGAGGGGCTTGGTGCTATGCTGGAAGGTAGGTAGCAGAGATTGTAAACTGATGGCCCCTGGGTTCATTCTAGTCAGCAGATGTATTTTGATGGGCCCATGAGTCTTTGACATTTTTATAAGTTAGTTGCTAATATTTGTGAGGGGGAATATTTCATTTAAAATCTGGATTTCCAACTTCTTTTGAAAATTTGAAATCTCTGGGCATTCTGGGCTTCATCCCTACTTGTCAGTGATCACCTACAGTGGGGGAATGGCTGTTCTTCAGAGAGAACCTGAGTATTCCAGTTTTGTTTGGTGTTTTCCCTTACACCCAACCTGTTTCTGACATTAGTGTTATCTGCCTGGCCCCTGGGGCCTTTGAGTTTGCAACCCCTGCTCTCTGTGTTGCACAAAGAATTCATGCTATTGCAACCTTATCTTCCTTGGGGGTCATTCTGTCTCCTTTGTCCCTTGCTAGTTTATCTGCTGCAATCTAACCATATTCTGTTCTGACTCTACTGCTAAATGGAATAACAGCCCATTTGGAGGAAGGTGCCTGGACTCTAGTCATTAAGTGTGTAGAGCCATTTATTATATTGATCTAAGTGAATGTGAAGAGTCAACGTGTCTAGTGTGCAAGGGTTATCTCAGGATAGCTAAAAACTAGCCTTTTACTGTGAATTATCATTTCTTCACCATAGGTTTCTGGTGACGAGGCATCTCATTGTTTCTGAAGAAGATGAAAGCTCATTTGTCGGGATGTATTCACAGGGTGTATCTGTATTTAGTAATACTGGAAATAATTGTTGCTAAGACTCTGAGGTTGGTCTTTTAGAAACCCTCTATTTCTCTCTAGGTGGCACAAAAATGGAGACATGCAAAGAAAATTTTAAAAAGTAGATACCTGTCATACTGTTGGGAGTCATAGGTTAGTAATCATTCTGGACCTTTTTTTTCACTGACACCTCCTACAAAGAAAAAGACAAGAAAAAATACCACAGGTTATAACCTGTATTTTCCAAAATGTTTTTGTTTCAAACAATATCACATGCATTAATTAGCTTGAGGCAATTCATTACTCTCAACTCACAACTAGGGAAATTGAAGCATTGGTGAGCTCTCTGATACATGTAAATTTACAAGATGTTTTAATTATAATTTTAGGGTTCCTTCTATAAATATGTCTTTAACATAATATTTTATTCGAGATCACATATCTATTTTTCCATCTCAAGCCAGCACACTGACTTGCTGCTTTTCCCAAGAGTGGCTAGGATGGACTAGCATCTTCAGTCTAGATCCTTGCTTCTCCAAGTGAGGAGGGTCAATCTCAGATTCATGCAGCGGCCTCCAATCCCTGCTTCCAGCTCTCCCTGAGGCCAAGCTATGCCCCTCCTGTCCCTTTGAGGGTTTGGTTCCTCAATCCTTCCTGAGTGAAACAGTTCCTGTGTTTACATAAGCTGGTTCAAGTCAGGTTTCTGCCACTTGCAACCAAGAGTCTTGACTGATAACACTGATATTAAAATAAAATATTCATACAATGTGTCAAAATAGTTTTGTGTCCTTTTTATGATCTCAAAGGTAAAACTATAAAATCCTTGTTATGTTCTTGCTTTACCATCAAGTAAAAAAAAACCTTTGTTTTCAAAATTTCCATTGAATAGGCATATGACTTACAGAAAGGTATTGTGTGCGAAGTAGAAAGTACACAGGAACAAGAGAAAAAATCTGATTAAGGCTTGAAAAATATTGTCACCACAAAATTTAGTACTAACTTGCCTCTTCAGTACTGTTTTCATTTAGGATTACCATTACCATCACTATTACTATACGATCATCATTGCGAGAGCATTAATAGTATACTAGGACTGCTATTGCTAGAGTACTTTGGAATTTGGTTGTATTGAGTGCTATTTTCCTTCAGTGACCTCTAGGGTTTTATAATGTAATTGCAGGAAAGTCTAAGAACCCTCCAAAGTGGGCAGGTGTCGGGGGCCCCTTTTCCTGGCTGTCCTATGATAGAGCGTGGGGTCAGTGAAGCATTCTGTACTGAGGAGTGGACACAGAGGAGGTCCCCCAGAGTCTGGGGTTCACCAGCTGGTTGTGGGGTCAAAGGAGAGAACAAAGTCCAAAGAGCTTACAAATAAAGAAAGCTGAGTGTGTGTGTGTGTTGGTCAGGGAAGGAAACAAACTCGGTGAAGGCTTTCACTGAGTAGGTCAGTGAGGAGGAAGGTCAGGTGGCCTTGTGTTGGAAGGTGGCTCTCCGTCCCGGAAGGGCTGAGTCACAGTCTGCACATCATTCGTTCAGCAAGTCCCACCGCTCACGGGCAGAGAAGAGTCTTCAGTTAGACCCCGCGCGGTCTGCGTCCTGGGACCCTCCAGGGTGAAGCTCCTCTCACAGCTTTAGCATCTCAGCACCACTTGAGGAGGAGAATGGCACTCAGTATAGTCTCCTAGGCAAGCTCCATTGGAATGGAGAACATTCCTTTTACACAAATCATTCATTTCTTTGGTCGGTCAGTCCAGAGGCCCTGATTGATGGCCTACTCTGCTCAGGCAGTCCCCCAGGCTTTGCCCAAAGACAACACCTGGGCCTGTCCACCAGGGGCTTCTAATCCAACAGGGAGAGAATCATGTTAAAAAATAAAAAATGTATGCAGGTTTCCCCTTAAGTGTCTCTTCAGAGCAATCTGGGTCACAAAGCGGGCAGAGGTCACTTCCACCTGGGACGATCTGGAAAGGCTTCTCAGAGGTGACTCTGGTCCCAAAGGCTCTCGTCTCTGCTAGGCCTTTCCACAGGTCATGATTTAGTGCTTTCTTCTCATGCTTGTGCTTGAGGCACAGGACTACTCTGGGTAATTCTTTTAATTAATGCAGTTTTAAGGGGAGTTGGAGTATCTAATTGGAGTTTTTAAAGCTGCACGGCTACTGAGCCAAAGCAGGCCGGTCAGAGGGCTACGGCAGGTCTAGGGGAGAGATGAAGGTGGTTAGAACTAGGATGGTGGCAGCAGAGGGTGAGGGACTCAAGTGACATTAAGGGAGTAGAAATAATAAGACACTGGGATGGATGCTATGTGGGCATTTAATACTGGGATAAACATCAGGGATACAAATAGGTTAAGATAGAGGCTCTTGGCCCTCAAGGAATTTATAATCCGTTTTACAAGCTGGCTGGGAAGGTAGAGCCTACTGGCCAGGAGCAACTAAACATACAAGCCGCATATGCAGTGTGCCATGAGATGGTGCAGAGAATCACTCGGGGCTGTGCCTTTGTCTGCCCACTTAGAACTCTCAGTCCAATGCCATGTCCCTTGGGTGAAACCTGTTCCTCTTGGAAGAATGGAAAAGTGGGCATTCACCTCCAAAACACCTAAAATGCATTTATATTAAAAAAATACAATTGATGGAGAAGTTGGTATTGAGTTTCTGAAACTGGAAAGCAAATGGAATTATTACAAAGATGTAGGAAGTAGGTCCAGGGACTCCGGGAGACACTGGGCTCCATGCAACGTACTGTGAGCTCAGAGGCCATCTTGGGCTGCATGGACGGAAGTGTAGCCCATAGGACAACAGCCGGGCCATGTCTGGGTTGCTATATTTTAAGAAAAAACCTCAAGTAGAATGTCCAGGCTGATGGAAACCATGTCTTAAAGAAACGTGGAAGCGAACCTAGAAAAGGGAGCAGTCGCATGAAGGTTAGGGGACGGTCTTTGAATATCTGAGGAACTGTCATGTGGAAAGAGTTGAGCATGTCAGTGGACAGAGGATGGCTGGAGAGATGCTGCTGGGGACCGCTGAGGGGACAGGGGACTTTCTCTGCTTGACCTTAGGTGGAAGAAGGTGCACATCTCCAGGCAGGAGAAAATGCACAAAGGTGCACCTTCTCCCGACCTCAGGCTGCTCTTGTTCTCAGGACAGATTAAGCCTCTCTTGAGAAAACCAGAGTCTTTATTCTGCAACAAAGCGGGTGCCAGGTGTGTGATATGGTTCTGGGGATGTGCTAAAGGCCTGCTCCATGCCATGCTTCCCCTTAAAGTTCTTCTCTAAAGCTTCATTCCTGTAGCTCTACAGATCTCAACTGTTTGGGGGGGTTCTGGTCTACTCAAAGAATATAATGAAAGTTACAGGCCCCTCCCCTTGAAAGATGGGTAGACAATTTGGCAAACATTTTCAGGGAATTTGTGGACCCCCCCAACCCATCTGTAGATGCCACATTAAGTTTTGGTTGTAGGCTTTGATCATTGTTAAAATGCAAAAGCTCATGGAAAAGACATACACCGATACAAATACAATCTATTGAATAGAATAAAAAGGAGACGTGCTATTAGGAGTTAGTTGGACCGTGAGGTAGTCAGGGTCAGGGTCCTCAACAAGAAAATATGGAGTCAGGACACTAAGATAAAACAGCACTAACATCCTGTTTTGCAGCTTAGACAGGACCGCACTAGCATTCTGCTTTGCAGCCTTTGCAGAAATGACTTCTGCAAAATGTCCTAAAATAAGACTATTAACCACAAAGCATTTGTCACTATCACGGCCAAGGGGCAGTTAAGACATAAGCTCTCAGATGTCTGCAAACAAAGACCATCAGCATGTGCACATTAGCCTAATAGGTGGACAGATACGTGACCAAAGCCCTGATTGGCCCAACTCAGTACACCCTAATTGCTTAAGATAGTTCCGCAAAAGAGTTCATAAAACCTCCTCAACTTAGAAACTCCAAAGGCAACCCTCTTGGGTCCCCTCTGTCCCTGGGAGCTTTGTACTCTTGCTCAATAAACTTTGCTTTGCTGCCCACCACTCTTCGTCTTGTCTACCTCTTCATTCTTCCAAGTGGCGTGACCATGAACCATGGACACTAAAGGCAGCGAAATCCTGCACCGTGTAAGCTATTTTTGGTCAGGGGCAAAGCGAACAGGGCTTACAAGCAGTAGATCCCTTTGTGGGTGGAAGAAAGATGGGTTTCAGAGAAGCAAGGCTTGAGGCTGAAGAGGAATCCTCCAACCCCAGGATCTGGTCTAGGGCTACTCCATTTATTCCATCAGACACCATCACAAGCTCTGGATAATTTGAGATGAATTATTCATGTTGCCTTCCCCTGGGGAGCTTAGGTGAAGAACAAATCTGTACCTCACTGGCAGAAGAGTTGGCCAGAGGGATAAAAGATGTGTTTGGAGGCACCGAGGAGAGGGTGATTAATTCTATCTGTATGAGGAGGACCCACAGTGACATTTGAGCTTGGCTTTAAAAAAACAGCCAGGATATTTTCCAGGTGGAGAATAAAGAGTACGGCTCATGATCAACAAGAGAACAAAGGGTAGAGCATCTTGGCACAGGATACATGATCTGGGGTGGGGAGGGAAAAGAACGTGCCCAAGAAGGAAGCTGCAAATATAGTTAGGGGCCAAGATGGTGAAGGGTCTTGAAAGGTTTGCCATGGAATTCAGACTTCATCATATGGGAAATAGGGAGCTAGGGAAGGTCCTTAAGAGGAAGATAACTCTGCTGCAGCAATGAAGGAGGACTCCTCAGGAGGCCAACCCCTTTGGTGGCACCTCTTTGTGTGGGATCATTGCTATTTTCCTGTCTTGGTATTCAAGGTCGCAAAGCTAGACTAGGACCAGAGAGAATACCCCTAACTCCATCTTGTAAAACCCCAGAGCAGTTGCCCAGACAACACAAGTTGTCCCCTTGTGTTTCCTTATTCCCTGTAGAAATGTCAACATTAAAGGGACAACTGTAAAAATTACCCCTTGAAAAGTCTTTCCATATGGACCCAGTGAGTCATTGCTTATACAGTCTGTACATAATTAACATGAAACACCACATCCCCCTCACGTCTTTACAGCAACCTTTTCGGGGGAGGATGTTGGTGGCCTTTTCAAGGCCATCTTTCTTAGTGTGCCTCTCCTTGGCTCTCTCAGGAGTGAGGGTACCAGAGTATCATGTGGCCTGATGCATCAGAACAGTGAGATATATAGGGCTTATCCATTAACACTTGAGCAGGTGCTTCATGGGCTGTCCAAGGAAGCCATGAGTGCACTGGGGGGTGGGGTGGGGGTAACTTTGACGGGCAAATCTCTTGATTCAGTTCAAAAGGTCAGATGCCTGAATGTCAGGTTACCACAGGCTCTAAGCTGAGACGATTAACACCAGGAAGGCTCTCAAAGGAGGACACACCCACCGTCTCACCTGACATTGAATAAACATGGATAATCCATTTTTCCTAAATAGAAGGATTTTAGAGGTCATGGCCATATGAGTGGAGGGCAATGCTTGGGGATGTGTCTTGAAGTTGTGTTTACCCGGCAAGCAACTGTTTTTACTAAGTTTATTTGGTATTGTGGGCCATTGAGCCCTGCTGGAGTTTATGGGATGGGGCCAGAGCCCCCTGTCCCACTCTGTCCCCACTCTGGCCTTGCCATTACTCTGTCTGTGGTATCTGGAAACACAGCTGCGTGAGGGCAAATGGCCACCCCTTCAGAGTGGTCTGCACCTCAGGCAAGGAGGGCAATGAGGGTGTGGGTCTCCATCGGGTGCCTTGTGCCCCCATTTTGAATATCCTCTCCCTTCTGGAGTTTCCCTTTCCAGACTTAATTTTACCTTTTGGGAATTTTCTCCCCTTTCAAGGTTACCTTTCATGGTCATTTCAATTTGTTATGGAGAACAAAGAAGCTTGGGTACCCAGATGAATTTGTCCCCAATTCTATAACTTCCTAAATCAGCCCCAGTTGTCCTTTGCTGAGGCCTTTGCATTTTAATAGTAAATCTAGGTTCCAGTGAAGTGAATACATAATGGTTGAATTTATGATGATAGTAATAAGAGCTCAAATAGAATAGAGGCAAGGTGTATTTCAAATCATACCACACTATGATCCACCTTTTCCACTTGGTAAAACTAACCCTATTTGGCAGTTTTGTGTAAGAAAAAAGAGGAACAATTTTAAAAGCCAGCACAGTTAGACTGGGAATGGGGCTGGTTAAAAGGGAACATAAGGCTGCAATAAAGATGTGGAAAAAAGTAGTAGCTCATACTTGTGTTGTGGCCCAAATGTTAGTCTGAGTGGATCACCTCCAGGGGCAGAAGGCAGGGACAGAATTCCTCTGCTGGATATGGTGGGCAAGCAACTAGGGCCCCACATAGGAGACATCAGCAAATGACTATTGAATGGCAAAGCTATAATTTTCATTTGAGATTTTCGGCGGTCGCTCTAAGTGTTTTGCATTTGGAGAGTGAGATAATACAACCAGGATCTGTGATTGAAATTGAGCCTAATTTGCTGTGGCTGATTTTTTTTGTTCTTGGTAAAATGATTAGCCTTGACTTCCACCCCACCCACCCCTTTTAATACATATCCAACAATTGCTTTGTGAGGTTCATTTCCGCTCTTCATTTTAACTTATGTCCATGCCAAATCCTTGCCCTCTTTTCTCTCTCTTCCATTCTCTCTCTTTTTTTTTTTTAAGATTTTTTTATTTATTTGAGAGAGACACAGTGAGAGAGGGAACACAGGCAGGGGGAGTGGGGGAGGCAGAAGCAGGCTTCCCGCAGAGCAGGGAGCCCGATGTGGGGCTCGATCCCAGGACCCTGGGATCATGACCTGAGCCGAAGGCAGACGCTTAACGACTGAGCCACCCAGGCGCCCCTCTCTTCCATTCTCTTTCCTTCTCTCTCTCCCAGGCAAGGTCACTGTGGCATGGGAAGAGTGTGGGTCCTGCCACTTACCAACAGGGGACATTCAGAGTCAAGAGTCAACGTTCTCAGGGTGGGGACAAGGTCATCCACCTCCAAGTAGAATGTTGACCCATGGTAGTATTCTTCCATCCTTGCGTGCTAGGTTCTGGAGCCAGAGCCTGAATAAAATCTTATTTTCTGCTCTGACGACTAGGTGGTAGGCAGTGGTAGGAGTGGGGTTCTTGGGCTTAGACTGAGCTTTAAAACAAAAAAGCCCCCTGTGAACCTAAAACCATCTGTTACATTCACTTTATTGTCACCCTTGATGGAACTCGGAACAATTTGTAGCCACATAATGTAGTGATAGAAAAGAAGAAGAAACCATCCAGTAGAAGTTTTATGAGAATCAACTTGACTGCCGCCTAGGTTTACAGAACACTTTCCTCCGAACTACTTTTCTCTGCAGGTGGACCATCATCTCTGAACGTTTCTCAGAGTGGAAGCTAGTCTCTTAGGAGGAAGCAGATGGGTGGTTCGAGGAAACGTCTGACACAGCGGGAGAAAGAACTTCAACAGAGGCCCTGTTGGCCAAAGCAAGCGGTTAAAACTGCCTCTACTGACACCTGGTGGAGAGTAGGGTAGCTTCCCTGGGCCAACGAAAATAAAGTGTGTGTGCTTGTGTGCGCGTGTGTGTGTGTGTGTGCGCGCGCGCGCGCGCGCGCATGTGTGTGTTGAAGGGACTGGAAACGAATTCATCATGGCAGGGGAATTAAATAACTCCCGAAGAATGAGGGTACCACGCAGAACCACCAGATGCTTGAATATATAATTGTGGTTAGGTGACTCACTAAGACACATGCGTGAAAAACAACAAATGAGAATGTGAAAATAAAACATTAGAACTGAAGCAAATGATTTATTATTGATTTCTTAAAAGTGTTTGATGATGAATTAGACAACAACAAACAAGAACTCGCTTTCTCCACACCAACCCCCCCCCCCCCGCCCGCCCCGCACACCCTGGACAGCTGTTGACAGAGGGAGCATCTACATCCCTGGCAGATGGGGTTGCCCAGACTGAGCTCATGCTCTGCTGCCTCAGTGAGCTCCTTGCAGATTTTTAACCCTCAGGTAAAAATCATCTTCTCTGTGGAGGTGTTGTGAAGACTGATTTGCTCCTAAAATTCCTTGATGATGAAAACAGATCTCCTAACAAATATTGTTATAATTGCTTACCACTTCTTAAATGCTAAATGGTGGGGGCAGGGAGGAGAGACTATGTTACAAAGTTCCTACAGAAAGATACTTCATAAACTTTACATTGTCTCCATTCTCCCCTTCATTGGGTTCCTCTTTGATACTGCTTGATGAAGGTCCTTTGCGCGAACTTTATTGCTAAAGGCGATGGTTTCTTGTGAGGTTGTCATGTGCATAGGGCAGCACGCACAGCTGGGTTTTGCTTTTGAACAATCTGTTTTAAAGGTGGTTTTCAGGAATGCACCAGAGCAATTATTCGTTCAAATTTGTAAGAATGAATCCATTACATGCAAGTCATGAAGGAAGGGTTGGGGCATTAATGAGAATTTAAGTTGTTATTTCAAAATAACTACAGGAACCCTAGGGAAGGGTTGAGGCCGGGAGCTGAGGTAGGCAGATCTAGGTGGGAGATAAGAAGGAAATGCCCCTGAAAGATTCACATAGTTATAATTTTCTTATTTTTTTTATTCCCTGATATCTAAGTTAAAGTTAGAATGTATATTTCCTCAAATGTGCTGGCTCAAATGTATGATTCTGAGCAGAAAGTGTATATAAGTCCATATATCCCTCCTCCTGGAGTTAGTGATTCTGGGACGCAGAGATCCCAACTTTCTCAGTTCATGACGCCGTTAGTGTTTTAGTACTTTCTTCACAATGACCCCAGGTCAAAAGAAACAATGAAACATTCTATTTGTTAAGTAATAAGGTCCAAGCAGCCTAATAGAAGTATTTGTGTGGTGTCTGACAGTCATTGCTGTGTTTCCCTTGAAAATTAAAGACATGCCATTGTGTAACTATGGGTCTGCCATGGCACTCCCAGGGTGCCTTGGTACAGAGTTTGGGAACCATGGTTGTAACAGTTTCGGGAATCAGTGAAAAGTTCAAGGCTGGGGTTTACATGATCTCTTTCCACCCTTCACTCTTTGTGAGGCCATGGCCACATAATCTGAACTTTTCTGTTTAATGTTGCTAAGCACGTCAGCCTGGCTTACTACTGTGGAGTAGAGAATAAGAGAATGAGATGCAGAGTGAGGCCTTTGTAGGATTTAGGCCAGTTTTGGGAACAAACAAGATCTGACCATCAGTCAATAGTGTTTCCTGAGCCCCTGTCACAGGGGCAGCTGTGATGAAGTCTCTAGAAAGTGAAAGAACATAGCCGTCGCATTGCTTAAGAAGGAGAACGCAGTAAGTCACATTTTCACTGGGAGTTACGGGGATGCCAACGGTGGCCTAGTAGTAAGTCCTTGGGTGAAAACCTGACAGATGAGCATCAGATGGTAAACATGCCTGAAGAGTCGTATGAGTATCTCAATAGATCTATAGGTGGCAGGTCACCTGCTTTTCCATCCTGTTCCGTTTCTGAGTTCTACGGGGCAATGAAGCCACATGTAAACTAAACTAGTGATTCTCAAACTTTGGCAAGCACCTGGAGGGCTTGTTAAAACAGATTGCTGGGCTCCACCCCCAAAGCTTCTGATTGAACCAGTCTTGGGTGGAGGGGTGTGGAGCTGAGGGTCGGCATTTCTAACAAGTTCCCAGGTGATCTGACTATACTCTCCAGGGATCTTGTGTTGGGAGCCACCAGCCTACATGATTTGGGAACAAGTGAGAGAAATCAAGGTGCCACCTTGGGAGGCTGCACTGCCAGTGGGCAGGAAACCCCACTTCTCCATTCCTGACCAGCACAGTTGGCCTTGTCTAGAACGTTAAAGTGAAAGGTGCTTACCAAGGTACCAGCTCTGATGGTAGACAGTGAGCTACCTTCTCCAAAAACGCCACTTGTGTTTTAAGTGGGCACCTTTGAATCGGAGACACTCAAGTCTTATAGTATTAAAGCGACAACGAGACATGGCATAGGAAGAAGCTTTGCATTTCCAAAGAGGTTGGCTTTGCCCTCTGCTTGCAGTAAGTATGGGGCTCAACCATGGAGGCTGCAGGGAAAGTGGTTCTTAATCTCAAGAAGGGGGTTCACAGCAGAATCGGCTCAGAAACCTTGCTCACCTCACCATCTCCAGGCCTGGACCCAGGCCTGTGTGCCTAGAAGAAGCTGATTCTGTTGAGAATTTCTGCTCAGGAGAGAAGTGCTTGAGTATGAACACAACTGTGGAGGTAGGTCCCTCTACTGACATTCTCTTATTCCCTGATGCCATTCACCTGCTGCTGTGAGTCCCTGGACACAGCCCTGCTCTGTTATGTCCTGTTTGACTTTACAGGCCTGTAGAGAACTCTCTACCCCTGCCTCGTGCCATCCTTCCCAGTGGTGGCAAAATCATGCCCAGTGGGGCTTATCCAAAGCACATTGATAATCAAAAACCATTGGCTATGGACCGGAGAACACATTTAAAAAGTGGCAACAAATCCCTTGCACCTTACCAGTGGACTTCCGTACTCATCCCACTCTCACCCCCCTTCTCCTGCCCAGGTGCTTATTTCCTTAGCTTCTCAAAGTGTGGCTCCCAGACCAGCAGCATCAGCATCACCCAGGAACGCATTAGAAGGTAGATGCTCAGGCCCTACCCCAGACTCACTAAATCAGAAACTCTGAGGGTGGGGCCAGCAGCCTTGTTTTTAGCAAGCCCTCCAGGCAATGCATCTGGTGCCTGCAGGAGTTCGAGAACCACTCACTGCTTTGTAGCATCCCTACACTTGCCTGACCATTACCAAGGACCAGAAGCTAAAAGGTAAGGACCACCCTCCTTCCTCTCCCCACGCGCTGGCCCAGGGATCAGCACATACATAGCAGGTACTCCAGAAGCACTTGTTAGTGACTGGAGCTAGGACAGCTCTGCTTCCTGATCAGGAGGGAATAAACCCACTCTGGCCCTGGCCTGCCACCTCCGAGAGGGTGCCAATGCTGCATCTAAATCATCTTGCATTTCTTCTGGGTTGTATTTTCCATATTTATAAATCAGCTTTCCCTAAATTCTCTCCAAGATTTTTACATTCCTTCCAGCTCAGGAAGCCAAAAACAAGATGCCGTGGTTTAGCCAGTGTGTTTCCTGCTGGTGGCGGGGGGAGGGGGGAGGCCATTTCTGCATGTTTCTTAAATTCCATCCTCCCAGCACTGTGATTATTTTCTGAACAATAGAATGAGATTGCTGATTCATGCTCAGCTCACGGCGGCTCCAGGCGTCTTTTTTTCCTGCTGTACTTGTGCCGATACAACACAATAATGTTCTATTCATCCCTCTGAATTAGAAATGCCAACAGCTCAGATATGCAACTGGGGGCTACCGCCCCACCTTATTTAAAGGCTTCCCACAAATAACACATTTTGAAATATTATATGGCATTCACTTTGAGCCATTTGGCTCGGGCAAGGATGGTTAGACCTTATCTTTTCATCAGCCACTCCTTGCACAATGCCAGGCACACTGTAACTACATGGTTGAATGTCTCACATACTCACTTCCCGAGGTTCAAGCCTTATCCTTCTATTCTGCCCTGATAGATGACAACAAGCCCTCTGTCAAGTGCGGGGAGAAAGCCCCGCTGTCACGTTCAGGCTCATGTTCGGATCCAGTCAAAGAAGGGGACCGACGTCCTTAAGTTCATGCGGCCTCAGCCTCTTTGCACATTGCCTCCTGCTCCGGCCCTGGCCCTCCCACAGCCATGAGGTCTCTGGTCTCTCTGAAGAGCTGCACAGCTTTGCCAGGGGTGGCCGGGGCCAGCTGTGGGGTTTTGTTTCCCAGCTGCAAAGTTGGACCGGTGAGACCGCCTAGAGCTCCTAAAACACGAATATCAACCTGAGCTGCGTATCGAATCACCTGGGTGGCTTTGCAAAGTCCCAGTGCCCAGGCTGTATCCTCAAACAGTTCAAACTCAGGCCTCAGTTTTGTAAAGCTGCCCAAGAGGTTCAGATGCGCCGCCAAAGTTGAGCACCACTGCTCTGAAGTAGCCTCTAAAATAGCGTCTGGGGGGCCTCCCTGTTCCGTTCTTTCTCCCTCTGGATCTCCTTTCAACATGGCAGTCCGAATGGTCCTTTGAGAATATATAAGCAGTGGGTGAGCTCTCTGCTTGAAGCCCCGCTGGGGCACCTATCAGCTGCCCCATTTGACTCTCTGTCATGGTCTCCTACTTGGCTCCCTACTCCAGCTCCACCAACTCCTTGCTGTTCCTGGAACATGTTATCCTTGTCCCCACCAGAGAGCCTGTGCACTGGGATTGTTCCTCTGCCCGACCCCCGGACACCTGCTCAGGTCCCTCCCTTACCTCCACTAAGTCTTACAAACCTTACCTCTCATGGATGCCTATCTTGACCACCCCACTCCCTGCTGACTTGCGCCTTCCCCATACCCCGCATCCTGCTCTGCTCTTGCTTTCCACACAGCATGTAGCATGTCTTAACACGCTGCGCACTTTCTTTTCTTCTTCTTGTTGCTTATTGTTCTGTCTCCCTGTGCTAGGAGGTCAGCTCCTTGAGGCCAGTGGTCTTTGTCTTGTTCACTGATTACCCCAAGTGCTCAGACAGTGTGTGGCACATGGCAGACCCTTAATAAATACTTGTGAAATGAAAAACGATGTTCTCCTCCATAGGTGGTGGTGGAGACGGGGGCTGAATGGAGGAGGGAAGACTCAGTGAGGCATGAAGAAAATGAATTTTCTCAAGAATGACAGATTTTGAGGGAACACTTATCATTTGATTCTAATTATAAGTCAAGGGAAGGGACCGCCAGGCAATGTCTGGGTTAAAAAGAAATCACATGGATACAGAAAGCAGATGAGTGGTTATCTCGGGCAGGGCAGTGGGGGTGTGTGGCGGGTTGGCGCAGGGACGGGAGTGACTGCTAATGGCAGCAAGTGTTTTTTGGGGGTGATGGAGGTGCCCTAAGATGAGATTAGGGTGAGAGCTGCACGACTCTGTGAAAATACTAAAATCCACTGAATTGTACACTTCCAGTGCGTGGACTCTGTTGCGTGAATTATGTCTCAATAAAACTGTTAAAAATGCACACTTAACTGAAGCAGCCTACAGTGTCAAATCTAAAGCTGAAAAAGAAACATAGGCTGTTATTATTTCTTATCAGTCATCTGGATTTTCCCTGGCCTGAGTTTGGAATCAGAGCTGGGAGAGCCTTCCTTAGCTCTCATGGGCTGCCAGAGACATCTATTAGTCTGTAAAGAAATGCAAACAATATTTTTGAGCAAGGTTTAACTCAAGAGTAATTTATTTGGATTAAATGCCTTTCCCTTAATAACTTCCACACCTCCCCAAATTCTGGTCTTTTTTAGGACCAGCAGTTTTGGAAAGCAAGCAGCCTCTTTGTGTGAAACTGAGCTTAGTACGGATTGGACACTTTTGAACTTGTAATGCCAAGAAAGACTCTAGCCATGTTGACATTTACCATCTACAGATAGCCACTTGTCCCACACATCACAGATTTCTGTTTGTCTGCAGCTATGAACTGAGATGCTCCTTAGCTAGCAGTCCTGTGAACCTTCTTTCAACTCACTGATGTTCTGGTTATCTAGTAACAACATGTATGGAACAATGACAGCATGTGATGATTAAAATGATGGATACAGACAGCTCAATGAGGACCATTCTCCCTCCCCTGGGGAGCTTAACAGCACACTCTGTTAGGCTAGGAAGGGCGAAACATTCCTTCTGCTCACCTGCCCATTTCTCTGCTCACAATCTTGACATGAGCTTGCCCAAGCACAGAGGGTCTGGTTGAAAGGTCAGAAGGCTGCTCAGAGTCCTGGCTTCAACCATTTCACTAGGCAGTCCCTAAGATGTGAGCAATGCTGTGATATAGGAAGATTCTTGGGGACTGTTAGGTCTCCAAGAAATTCCTGAGGACACAGCCAATATCTCATCAATAGCCAAATTGAAGGAAGAGACACTCACAGTTATTTTCTGCTCATTGATGAAACAGAAGGTTAGAGAGACAGAGAAACTTGCCCTGTATCTCCCAGCTGGGGTGAGGAGGAGTTGGGATGCCAACCCAGAGCCAGTGCTCTTGATTGCTGAGACACTGCTTCCCACCCACCAGATGCACATCACTCAGCTGGGTGCCATGATGGGCGCAGGGATGACCAAGGCATCCTCGTTCCCTCTGCTAGCACTGTCCAGTAGAGATGACAGAACCTAATGGTTTTAATTAGAGGATGTCATATTTGGTACTCTAGTAGAAGTGCAAAGGGCCATGGAAGTGAAATGTGTGTGGGAGAGTTACCAAAAAAACCCAACTCTTCAAAACATAGATGCTCTGCAAGTCATTACGCCATCCTTGCAATGGGGGTCATGTGAGTCTTCCTGGTCAAGATCCAGCTGTGAACTGAGGGTCTTTCAGAATGTGGGTTGTGCATAGGGTGGGTGTTTGGGCTAAAAAAATTCTGACCATGCAATCTGGATAAAACAACAGCTTGTTTTAGTATCATTTGTACACTTGTCCTCTGGGAAAAAGACAGTATGTCTCTTACAGAGACGTTACGAAGATTAAATGAGTTGATACAAGAGACGAGGGCATTTACCAAGTGCCTCCCACAAGCCAGGCCTGTGTTCCCGTCTCTGGAGTTCCTGTCTCTGTGACACATAGGACGGGGCCTTACATGTAGTAAGTGCTCAATAAGTGTGAGTTGTTATTGTTATGTCTCATTAATCATAGATTCTAGAAAATTGAGTACCAGCTATTAGGACTTAACTGCACAAGGTCCTGGTTATTTTGTTGTGCAATGAGAGAGGAGCTGGCTTGTTCTCTTCTGGGGGTGGCTGAGGTGGGTGGAAAGGGAGTAAGGGAGAAGAGAGCTCACTAAGTGTCATTGCTATCTGGGGAGAACTTGGTTTACTCCCTACATGGTTGTAGTTTACAAAAAGGGCACAGTATTAGACATACTATTCGTCAGGGCACAACAATTTTTCACAAAACAGTTGGCAATATTAGGAAAGCATGGGATTTCCATTCTCTAGCCTGATATTGTGTAAAAGATTTGATAAGAGGATAACCCTGTTCTCTGAGGGAGCAGCATTTGTAAAACTGACTCTTTTAAGCAGTGTTGAAACAGTTACTGAGTACCATTTGGGTGTTCTCTGTTGGTACTTCAACCAATGCTTTCTCTGTGAGAGAACATTTAAATCAATATTTTTCTACTTCTCCTCAAAAACATAGTTTTGGCCTAAAAATGATAGTTTTAATGGATGTGATTTGGTACACTTCAGTTCTACCATCTTACCATCTCTAGAGTCATGAAAAAGCTTATTGTAAACAAGACCCACTTGCCTACCCATTTTCTTATATGAAAGACCCTGGGCCTTGGTCATCAGCTTGCATTGTGGATTTTACCGGCCATAGATAGGAATGTATCACAGGATTTTCAGGAGAAATAAGTTCAAGTGATTGGAAAACAAAGATTTCCAGAAAAAGAGAAATCAGCCAGTTTCTAAAACACCAAATAAATGAGATTCTCCCATGAAATGCACAAATGTGTACCAAGAGCTACCAGGAGCTCTTCTTAGCTCCAGCGCAAAGGCCAACTAGATCCAACATGGGCCTTGGCTTTGTAGTAAAATCTATAACAAAGAGTTTCTCTTCGTATTTGATGAAATTGAATAGAGAAAAAAATAATATGATATTTATGTCAACATGTTAATATATTACTTACACCATGCACCTGAACATGTCTATATGGTTCTCTAAAAAGTAAGGATTATAATGACAGCGATAATACTGATAGTATGTAACATTTATGGAGTGCTTACTACATGCTTGCCATTCTGCCAAGTGTCCTGCATACACCGCCTCCCTTATTACTCTCAACAACCTATGACATAGGTGGTCCCATCCCCATTCCACAGTCAGGGAATCTAAAGTTAACAGATGTGACCCCTTTGCCCAAGGTCATAAAGATTTTTAAATGGGAGAGCCAGGAATTGAACCCAGGTCTTGTGGATCCAGGCTTTAGGCTGTAAACCACTACACTTGTCTGCCTTTTACAAGAATAATAGTGGTTACATGCATTCATAGCACCTTTTTACATAAGTTACATGATCCGATGTTCACAACCCTCATTTTATTATATCTTTTTACAAATGGGACCCTGAGACTCCTATGTTAAATGTCTAAAGGTAAAGACTGGAATATGGGAAAAGCAAAGTTATGTCCCCTGACCCCTAAGCCAAGTTTGTTTTTGAAGAATCTGAGCTTAAATCTTTTCTAAATGGAAGGTCCTGACCATGAATTGTCGATATTGCTACCTATGTAGTCAAAAGCTGAGCAACAATTGCACCTATGGGGTATTTAAAAAAAAAAAAGTACAATTTCTAGCTCAGAATATTAGGCAGCTGAAATTTTAATATCTAGAACACAGGGTTTGGACAGGTTGACACAAATGATTTGAAAAGTTCACTCGTGAAGAGTCTGAGAGTCTCTCACATGCCCAGCACAGCATTAGCAAGACACACATTACCTAAGAAGCAGGCAGACATTTCTTGTTAGATGTGAGACATTTTCTGAGTTCAATAAAGGTTACGTGGTTGTTCAGAAAATTAGAAGTTCTATTAATAATCGCTGCTCCTTTTGATTGAGGATATTGTTCCTATTATTCTATAGTTGAGTTCAGGAGAATAAGCCTTACAAATACACCAAATGGGGAGGAGTGTGTGAAAATGAACTGCCCTTGAGTCCTAATCCCTCTTATGCCACCAGCCTCCATCCCATATCGATGCTGCCAGAAACGTTTATAAAGGGCTTACCAATGAACAGTTCCTTAATAAAGGAAAGGTGCTTTTCGTGAAATGCTAAGAGACAGCTGGAAATGGGACACTGGTAGTTGCTCAAAGGGAAAGTTTGGAACAGTACAATGGACAAAGCCGGCTGACTGCTCCTTACAAAAACGGCCCACTTTCCAACCCAAAAGCTGAGTGCCGGTTGGTTACCAATTGCCCCTCAGCTCCAAAGCCATGCTTCTATTCTCTGCTCTGTGTTTCTGGGGCCGGGACTTTGCAAACTCTCCCACAGTCTCTTGCCCGAGGGCATTCTATTTGATTCTGCCACGAGGAGGCACTAGAGGGAGAGGGGAAGGTGAGACGAGAGAAGGCATTTCCCTCTTTTTCATGACCACCACCCCCACGCCCCCGCCTTTCCCCTCATGAGCACCTGCCAGCAGCGGCTACTGGTGGGAACCTCCTATGTCTTTTGGCATTTCCAGAAGCAGTCTCTCTGTACCCCACAGAGGTTCTAGCAGCAGCTGGTTGGAGCCCTTTCCCAGCGCTCTGAGGGCCAGCTCCCCAGGACAACTGCCCTGAGCTGGAGCCTAGTAACCATGTCTCTAAGGGTGAGAGCTGCCTCTCGCAGCTGGGTTTCTTCACCTTGCTTCTTGCTCTTTTGGTGCTCCAGCCCTGGTGCAATAACCAATTGCTTGTAACAGATCCTTCTGGCGGTTGCCTGTGGATGGCATGACCCGGCCCCAGGTTGCATGTTGGCAGCAGGTGCAGTGCCATGCCACATTAGAGCCCCAGAACCAGTGGCACTGACTGAATTCAAATGTGCTCCTGCTAAGTGTGAGAAATTGTTCTTTCCAGCCAAGAACTGAGTAGCGGTGAGAAATGACAACCCCCGGAGGTGAAGGGTAGTTAGAGTGGAAGACTTCAAAGGGTTACGTTTCTTAAACTTTTTTTAAAAACTTTTTTTTTAAAGATTTTATTTATTTATTTGAGAGAGAGAGAATGAGAGATAGAGAGCGCAAGAGGGAAGAGGGTCAGAGGGAGAAGCAGACTCCCTGCTGAGCAGGGAGCCCGATGTGGGACTTGATCCCGGGACTCCAGGATCATGACCTAAGCCGAAGGCAGTCGCTTAACCAACTGAGCCACCCAGGCGCCCCTCTTAAACTTTTTTTTTAAAGCATAAGAAGAATATCTGTTCACGTGGAAATGTTTGCAAACACAGAAAGTATAAAGGAGAAAAAAAATTGAAACCTGTCCTAGAGTTAACCACTGATATTTTGACTTATTCTTTCTGGTCTTCCCCCATATTGCTACAGATTTTAAAAGAATTGTTATTTTTAATTGACACTTGGTCTCTAGTATTTTCACATGACAATGTGAGGAACTCAACTCCCAGAGGGATGTGACTTTGCTTCATCACAAGGACAACTTGTCTTTTCTGCTCTGGGACTGGATCTCTCTAGCAGGGGCTGTTTACCTCTGACCCAGAAACTAGACAATGACCAGGTCTATAGGTGCCCAACTCTGGTATGCTTGTTATGCCTTCTCAGTGGGGATTACAAAGTAAATAAGAAATCTATACACATTCAGGAGGAATGCTTAGTATATTATGAGTGGGCTCCTGGGTTGAGTCTATGAAAATTTTTGAAGGAATATAGAACACAACAGTCTGCTCTGTAAGGAGTGGCATGTTTGGATGGAGAGATGGGACAAATGCTGGTATCAATTACCCTGGTCTGTAACACATATTTGGTATTTGGGTACTTCTGCATTCATTCATTCATTCATTCATTCATTCACGACTACTTCCCAAGTGTCTACCAAGGACAGGGCAGAACACTGTGCTAGCTGCTGGATACATGGATATGACAAAGTTGCTGTCCTTTCTCACAAAATTTATAGCAAGAAGAATCAAACTTCAGGAAGAAGTGATGAGAAGACCAAGCATGTAGCCTCATGTCACTTTTCTTGACTAATAAAGCATCTTATTATTACATGCATTTGTCCTTAGCTCATTCACAGGTATACCTGTCACCAACTCCTTGGATTCTTGAAAAGTCTCTGGTTTTGAGATTTGCTTCAATAAATTGAGGGTAGTATTAACCACCTGTTGGTCCAAAGTTTCAGTCTCCATCTGCCTTAAAATTATTTATCTGGTAGAAAATATAGCCATCATGAATCTTTAGGCTTCAAGTAACATGGCATTGAAATATATGAAGTTAAAAACTGCAGAAAGTTCAGGGCAAAATACATGGAAACACAACAGTAGTTGAAGACTTTAACATACCTTGCATTCTTTGAAAGATTAAGTATAAAACAAGAAAGAATATCAGAATATTATTAATAACGTTAATCTAGCATTATTATGAAATTTTATACCTGAAAAACCTAATAATTACGGAATAGAAAGAAACCCAAATAATTATAAACTGTGATCAATATGTGATAATCTCCCCCAAAGTTGAAATATTTGAGGCAAAATAATGTTTCCACAATAGAATCAACTTAGAAGTTTTAAAAAAGAAAAAGAAAAGCAGACACATATAAAACGAAAAACTGCAAATGCTTGAAAACCAAGAAAGTCCTCCCCTAAAAAAACTCAATTCATCAAGAGGATATATAACAACTACAAATATATAGGCACCCAACATTGGAATACCTAAATATATAAAGTAAATTGAACAGAATTGAAGAAAGAAATGAACAGCAATATAATAACAATAGAGGACTTTAATACTCCACTTTCATCAATGGATAGATCACCCAGACAAGAAATCATGGGAGAAAATTTCTCAACAATGTGGAAATTAAACAATATGCTCCTGAACAACCAATTAGTCAAAGAAGAAATCAAAAGGGAAATCAAAAAGTACCTTGAGATAAGCAAAAATGGACATACAACATATCAAAAACTTATGGGCTGTAGCAAAAGCAGTTCTAAGAGAGAAGTTTAGAGTGATAGCTACACTAAGAAAAAAGAAAAATCTCAAATAAACCACCTAACTTTATACCTTTTCCTATAAACTTTTGGTTAATCTACTTATAGTTCTGACAATTTTGTTTATCTTTCAAAAAAAATCAACTCTTGGTTTTGATGGTATTTCTATTGTCTTTTTAAAAAGATTTTATTTATTTATTTTAGAGAGAGAGAGAGCACACAAGCAGTGGGAGGGGCAGAGCGAGAGGGACAAACAGACTATGCACTGAGCACAGAGCCTGATGCAGGGTTCGATCCCCTGACCCTACGATCATGACCTGAGCCGAAATCAAGAGTCAGGTGCCCAACCGACTGCGCCACCCAGGCACCCCACTATTGTCTTTTTAGTCTCTACTTCATTTATTTCTGCTCTTCTCTTTATCATTTCTTTCTTTCTGCTAACTTTGACCTTAGTTTATTCTTTTTCTTTTTCCTTGAGGTATAAGCATGGTGATTATAGTTAATAATACTGTATCGTACACTTGAAGTTTGCTAAGAGAGTAGATCGTAAGTGTTCTCACCATAGACACACACACACACACACACACAAATGATAACCATATGAGGTGATAGATATGTTAATTAACTTGATTGTGGTAATAATTTCATAGCATATACATCTATTAAGTCATAACATTGCACACCTTAAAATCATGTACAACTCACATATATATAATTTTTATTTATAAATCATACCTCAATAAAGTTGGAAGAAAACCCCCAAATACATCATGTATTTAACAGTAAGTATGTTAGAAAAAGAACACAGAGTAAAGAAAAGCTGAATGAAGTCAGAAAGCTTATTGAGTTAGAAAATACAGTAACATGACTATGAAGAAAGATATCCAAAAGTTAACTCAGGAAAAAACAAAGACAAAACAATAAATAGGTGAAGTATCAATGGACCTAATTAAAAAAGGAGAGAAATAGTAATTCACAAAATTAGGAATAGAAAAAGGAATTAGTTACAGATCTGAGAATTAGAACAATTATAATAGATGACTTTGAATAACTTTGTGCAAATAAATTGAAAACCTTGATTAATTCATTTTCTTAAAAAGTATAAAGTAACAAAATAAATAAAAGACAAGTCCATACAGACTAATAATCACAGAAAAAAATTAAACACTGTCAAAGAATTACCCTACCCTTCCCTGAAAGTACCAAATCCAGATGATTTCATGTATGGATTATTTCATAGACAAAAAAAAAATAAAGCTATGTAAACTTTCTGAAAGCACAAAGGAAAAAAAAATTCCCAGTGATTTTTGTGAAACCAGTATAATATGATACCAAAAATATAAAAAAGACAGCATAAAAAAAGAAATCTGTCCCGATCACTTATTTATATTGATGGAAAAATCAGTAAATAACTCTTGGGAATTAATCAAAAGAACAACAGATCAGATTAAATGGAGTATTTCCAGGAAAGCAAGGATGGCTTAGTATGAGGAGCACTAAAATTGCTAATCAGAGTAGTAAGTCCACTGAGTAAAAAAGTATTTGATCTTGAAGGATACCAAAGTGGAATGTGGTGATATTCATTGCTGACAACTTAAAAACCCACAGAGAAGCAAGACTATACGAATATTATCTTGACATAATATTAGATATGTGCAAAATTCGGGAAAGAAAAATGAGGGGGAATTAGCCCTATCACGTATTAAAACATACTATCATGCCTTCATAATTAAAACAATGCAGTATTACTACATGAATAGATAACAGATCAATGGAACAGGGAGAAGTTCAGAAAATAAAGAAAATAAAGTTTAGAAATCTCACTATATAGAAACTGAGAATATGATAAAAGCTGACTTATTCAAGTCATGGATTTGGGGCAACCAATAAACCACCTAGGACCAAAAGTCAATGTTGAATTTATAACTCATACCTTATACTTCATAACTTGGTTAAATGCCAAGTAGATGAAAGATTTAAATGTAACAAATAAAAGTCAGAAAAAAACATGTGAGAATTCTTTCATAGCTTTAAAATGGGGAGACTTTCTAACTATGGTGCGAAATATAGAAACTACCACAATCTTACTTTTTAAACACCTGTAACACCCATATCTTGAACACCTATAAAAGGAGATATGTAAAAACATCAATATCCATCAATAGGGACCAGGTAAGTAAAGGATCTGATGGTCACCCAATAGAATGCTATATGAGTGTAGAAAAAGAATGATGGAACTCCTTATGAGTAGATAATGAATAAACTTTAAGAAGTACTGTTAGGGACTCCTTGGTGGCTCAGTTGGTTAAGTGGCTGACTCTTTTTTTTTTAAATTTTTTATTGTTATGTTAATCACCATATATTACATAATTTGTTTTGGTGTAGTGTTCCATGACTCATTGTTTGTTCATAACACCCAGTGCTCCATGCAGAATGTGCCCTCCTCAATACCCATCACCAGGCTAACCCATCTCCCCACCCTCCTCCCCTCCAGAAACCTCAGTTTGTTTTTCAGAGTCTATCATCTCTCCTGGTTCGTCTCCCCCTCTGACTTACTCCCCTTCATTCTTCCTCTCCTGCTATCTTCTTCTTTTTCTTTTTTCTTAAAATATGTTGCGTTATTTGTTTCAGAAGTACAGATCTGTGATTCAACAGTCTTACACAATTCACAGCGCTCACCGTAGCACATATCTTCCCCAATGGCTGACTCTTGATTTCTGCTCAGGTCATGATCTCAGGGTTGTGGGATCAAGCCCTGTATCAGGCTCCTTGCTTAGCAGGGTGTCTGCTTGGGATTTTCTGTCTCCCTCTCCCTTTGCCCCTCCCCCCACTTGCACGCTCCCACGCTCTCTCTCTCAAATAAATATATATAAAATCTTAAAAAAAAAGAAATATTGTTAAATGAGAAAAGCAAAGTGCATAATGGTGTATATGGTATGAGACGTCTATGAACACAAAGAGAAAGAATATATAGGTGTGTATACAAAGGATATCTATGCATGGACAGGACACCCAAGAAATGAGCACCATTGCTGGCCTTGATGATTAAGGGATGGGGGTTGGAGGGAGACTTCACTGCAGTCTTGTTATTACCCTTTAGATTCTGAACTATGTACAGAATTTAGTATCAGTTCAAAAGAATGAGATGATACGATACAATGAAATGAATACTGTAGAAAGGTAGAAAAACTTGTGGGAAAATTCAGAGGTAATGCATACTTTACGAAATTGTTGTGAAGACTAAATGCAACAACATGACAGAAATAAAATGTTCTTGATTTTATACCTAAAATCTTCTTGTTTACTAAGTGTGACTTTAAAGGAGGAGTTGTAAATGCAAGTGCCCACAGTGGCTAGACATTCATTCGTTCAGCGGATACGTATCAGTGTGAGCTCTGGAATATGGCAGTGAACAAACACAGAAAGAATCCCCTCCTTCATCAGCTTTCAATCTAGAGAGAGATGGCACAGGCAATTAAACAAGCAAATGTCCTATTGAACATTAAACTGTGAAGGGGGGGTGCAACCATCATTAGTGAGGTCAGGGCAGATGATAATGGGAGTGAGGGATGCAGGCCTGGCTGTTTTCTTTACAAAGGAGGCAGCAGGAATTCTCATCCAGGAGCCGACTGTCCTGTAGTGTTGTGGGAATAATTTTGCCAGACCTTCAGATTTTCTGGAGAACATCAGAAATCCAAATTTGTACTTGAAATCTCTTGATTTTTAAATCTTGACTCAATTTTTAAAGAAAACCATCACATCGTCCAAATAAAACACATGTAGCTGGCAAGGCTGGCCTGGGGATGGCCAGTTCAAATCTCTAAAGAAATGAGATTGAGTTTTAAGACAAACACATCAGAACTTGTAAGCCCTGTCATCTGATGAAGCTATGCATGTTTTCCACTTCTTCAAACATTTCTGGAACTCCTCATTGAGAACCAGTGGGCTCTTTAGATCCATTTTTTTTTTTTTTTTTGGTTCCTCATATAAGAAAATCTGTATCATTTTGGATTTAAATCTTATTTGGACCAAATGCTATTACTCAGCTTGATTCCCAACTTTATTCACCAGACTTGATTTTTTATAACATTGGATTTTTCTAAAAATCAAATTTACTCTCAAAAGACTGAGGATACATTTAATAATACACTCCTGCCCTTGAAGGCAGTCCCAAAGAGGAGTTGCAAATAATTTAGAGTAAGGGCAGTGTCACTAAAATAAATATGTTCCCTTCTAAGACCACTATTGAAGAGGGTTGCACTTAAGTGTGTAGGAGTCAACACAAGAGTTCCAGTCTCACAGGCATTTAGGAAAATGCTCAATAATTTGGATTCAGTTGATTGTTATAGGGCGTTGTTTTGTTTCAATAAGAGCTCAGTTCTTTGGACCTGACTACATGCTATAAGGCCGTTCATTCTAGGGATCCTTGGCATCCATATCCACCCAAACAAAGGCTCTGTGCCAAACACAACCAGCACATACACCATTTTTATTTTCCTATGGCCAATGGCTTAGTTTCTGTGGTTGGCTAATGACATTAGTCATGTAGAATCACAGTGAAGAAGAATGCAGAGTTTTTATGAGCCTGTGACAGCTTGGATTTTCCTCCCTAACAACATGTATGAATCAGAAGCCACAAGTTTGCATTTTAGAAATATCTGTGGTAGTTAAGAAACACACACTGCACTTGTTATTATTATTATATTCCCATAGAAATCGGGTGTCCCTGGGAAGAGTGTGAAAGTGGTATGGAGATGTCAACCAAGATACTGACTGCAGTGATCCCATTGTTGTCAAGTGCTTATGCTTCCTTTGCTCTTAGTTAATGGAAAATCTGCACAATTTTCACCCTGTAGGCCTAGAACCTATGCTAAAGCACAATATCTAAGATCAAAGATGTCATAGCTCTCTGTCCATCCGTCCATCTATTCACCCACTCTCTCTCCCCTTTCCTTCCTCATCATATTCTCTCATGAAATATTTATTGAGTACCTACACTGATTACCCACTGCTAGGCACAAAGTATGAAACAGAAATAATACATGGTATCTGTCCTTATGGAGCTTACTGCCTTTGGGGTGAGAACAGACACTAATCAAGTTAATTATGTAATTCAAGGTAGAATATAGCTCTGTTAAGTGTTATAAGGGACAAAATGCAGGCTTTGACTTAGTCAAGGAAGTCTTAGAAGAAATGATAAGTGGGATGAGATTCCTGGAAGTGCCCACAGGGAGGAGATCAAAGTGTGAGTAGGGGTTGGCCTGGTGAAGGGGGACAGAAGGACAATCCCAAGCATAGGGACAGAGTATGCATAGCCTCATTCTCTGAGAGGGGAGAGAGCCTGGCCCAGGTAAGGGGTGACAGAAGGCCCTTGCAGGCTGAGGAGTGAGGGGTAGGGAGCATGGGATGAGATGGGGCTAGGGAGGCAGACAGGAGGCTAACCAGGCAGAGCCTTTTAGTCATGGACATAATTTTATATTTATCCTAAATTAGTATAGTTTGAAGGCTCTTAAATAGAGGAAGTGGAAATGATTAGATTTGCCTTTCAAAAATCGCTGTGACCATTTGTGTTGAAAGAGTCAGAAGAGACCTATATTTGCATATAAATAAATGGTCACTGAAGGCATTGACATGGCATTCTCCTGTGGGAATCTGAGCAGCTAGTGAGCTAGTGGAGAGAGTCTGTGGGATACGAAGAAATCCTGGAGAGTTTTGTGTCATGGAATCTAAGGGAAGAGCATCATGTCAGGAAGGAGAGAGTGATCAGTGGTGTTGAATGCTGCCAAGAGGTCAAGTTAGATGAGGTCCGGAAAATGTTCACTGGATTTAATGACATGAAGGTCATCAATGAACTTAATATTATTTCCTTGGTAAGAGGGGACCCGAAACCAGACAGATCAGGTTGAAGAAAGTGGGAGATGAGGACCCAGAGTGCACATTGCTGACACTTTTGAGAAGTTTGGCTGTAGATGAGAGAAGAAATCATTGGGAGTTAGCCGCAGGGGATGTGTGGATGATAGGCATTTTTTAAAAAAAATATTTTATTTATTTATTTGTCAGATAGAGAGAGAAACAGAGAGCACAAGCAGGGGGAGCAGCAGAGGGAGAAGCAGACTCCCTGCGGAGCAGGGAGCCTGATGCGGGACTCGATCCCGGGACCCTGGGATCATGACCTGAGCTGAAGGCAAACGCTTAACCGACTGAGCCACCCAGGCATCTCAGGCATTTTTTTTTTTTAATAAGAGATGTGAACATGTTTAAAAACTGTTAAGAAGGATGCAATATATGAGAGAGGGAGGGAGGGGCAGAGAGAGAGAGAGGAGAGGAGAAAAGGGGAGAGACGGAGAAAGAAGAATTAACTGATCCTGAAAAATTCTTGGGCAGGGATCCCATCCCGAGAAGGGACAAGTCTCCTACTACAAGGGAGGAAGGGAGGACAGGCGCAGACACAGGTGGCTTCTTCATGTGTTTGGTGTCAGGATAATTCAAGTTTGTGTGTCTTATTTTCTTTAGAGCAGGAAGTGAAGTTTTCAGATGAGAGCAAAGGAAGACGGGGATGGTAGAGGTTTCTGGAAAATGAAGTCTGAAACAGTCATTACAGAAAGTGGGAGAGTATGTTGAACAGAGACACTTAGTAGGACTTCAGGGCAATGTTGAAGGCAGTGTTGAGGTTGGTTATCTGAATTCATAGCAGCAACCATCAACTCAGTTCAGTGACCTGTTTTTTTTTTTTTTTTTTTTTTTTTTTTGGTCTAACTTGGGTTGGAAATAGCCCTGGCCATGAAGTTAGAAGCCCCAGGTTATGGGTTGTGAGAGCCATAGCCTGTCATGTGACTTCAGGCACAGCCATCTTTAAGTTCCTGGTTTCTTCAGCTTGTCAAATTGATGAGAACAAAGGCATAAGAAATGTAGATAAAATTAAATTTCCTTACAACTTGCAGCCCATTGACAAGTCCTTGAGACACACACAGTATGACATTCCTCAGAGAACTCACAACTGTCTTAATGTTACTGCTTTGCCAGAGGCATAGGGCAACCTTAGCTTGACCATAGCCAGACCTCCAGGATCCTGTAAGTCTTCTTTAACATATGAAAATCCTTTTGGCAATTTTTGTCTCTACCCCTCCCAAATTAAAATTATATAATCCACAGCTCCTCACAATCCCAGTGCAGCTCTTTCTGCCCATGGGTAGTGCCCCCGTGCTTTAACAAAAACACGTTTTTGCACCCAAAACATCTCAAGAATTCTTTCTTGACCATTCACGCCTGGCCCGCATCACATCAAAAATGACGAGAGCAGATTAGATGCGACCTAAATTCTCTTTCTAGTTCTAAACTACCATGAGTAGCTTCAACATTCATAGAGAAATCGTCATAGCTTATCAAGATTTTTCTATTGATACCTTTGGTTTTAATTTAAAAATGAAATAGATCTTTATAAAATCTATAGGAAAATACATGCTTCACAGGAAACAAGAAATCTAGATAATTTATTCAGCTATATTCAATGGATCTATCATGTCTGGTGTCTGTACATCTGAATCAGGGGTTGGCACCCTTTATCTGAGTGGGGCCAGATAGTAAATATTTCCGGCTCTTGGGGCCAGTCAGTCTCTTCTGCAACGACTCCAGCATACCACGTGGTGTGAAAACAGCCACAGAAAATGCGTAAGTGAATGAACATCGTCCAATAAAACTTTATTTATGAAGACAGGCAGTGGGCTGGATTCAGCCCTCAGGTTATGGTTTGCTGACCCCTCATCTAAACAGTAGGATACTCCTGTTTCTTTTATTGGGAAATGTTCATTCTTAATTTGGCCCAAGAACGGAGCACTTTGTGCAACTGACACACAGTGAGTTCTGTAATGCACTGAGTGCAGAGGCAAAGCAAGCGAAGGTACACGGTTGGGCACAAATGGGGCAATCTCCCAGCTGGGATCAAGCCTGGGGAGTTCGAGCTGAGCCCGACATTCAGTAGCTGTTGCTGCAGCTTCAGCTCGGACAACTCTGCAGTAATGTGGTTTGGCACCTCCAACCCGGAGCAACACTTCCCAACCAGCCAGGGCGCCAACAAGGAACTGACTGCGTGAAGAACCACGTCGGTAGCTTTCTGAGATCAAATAAACACAACCCTCTCTTTGTAATAAATTATTTACCACAGTCTTGGAGAGGTGTTTTTTAGAACAGAACAGAGAGGGAGGAAGAGAAGGTGAAAGGCAGGATTCTAGGAGCGGGCTTAGGCACCAAGACCGGGGCCTAGAAATCATTTGGGGGAAACTGGAAAACTCAAGCAGGGCACCCAGCAATGCAAGCGACGCCTGAGGGCCAACCGGGCGGGAGGGTCCCGCCAGTCTGAGGCTCAGAGACAGGAAAAGCCTGAAAGATCAGCTTCTCGGTTAGCACCCCTGGGTGGGCCTGGTTTCAAACCAAAATAAGCTCAGGAGAACCAGAGGGGAGGAAGGAAGGAAATAAACAAGTATAGCTTCAGCTTACGTTTTCTCCCAACCAACAGTCCAGGCCCTGAACTCAGCTGCCTGAAACTCACGTGCTCCTGTGTGTTGTCCAAGCCTTTTCTGGACTGTTGCTTTGTACTCTCTGGATATCAATCTCACATATGTTAGACTAAAAATGTGTTCAGTGCCATCTCTTTTGCTTTTGTGTTGAGTTGCATATAGACACACTGTTAGCCTCCACGTGATGGCTGGCCCCGTGATCAGTAACCTAGAGGCTGGACCTAAGCAGCAGGTCTGACTCTCTTCTCTTGTTTGACAGGAGGTAACCGGCCGATACAGACGCTAAAGAATTAGAACCAGGTTACTAGTAAGTAGCAAACCCAGAATTCCAACCAGGTCATTCTGATTCGGGGGCCCCAGCTTTTCACCTCTCTGTTCACTGCCTTTTCTAGAGGTTAGCATTAGAAAGAACTCCAGAGATGCTGGATCCAGCTCCTTATTTTTAGATGTGGAAATGGAAAATTAAGTGGCTTCCCCAAGGTCACAGAGCCACTGGCAGAAAAGCTAACTTGGCCTCCAGACGCTTCCTTCATGCTCTGACTGCAGAGTCCTAGGCTGTTCAATGAGTATCCAATAACTTCCATAAATATCTATCAAAAAAATAGAGGGTGAATGATCAGATGCCCTCTGAATTTATTTTCGGATACTGGAAGACAGGACTATGTGGTGTTAGGACTCTTCCTATACAAAGACAAATTGGCCAAGGTGAATGGTTAAGGAGTCTATTTGTTTATTTTTTTTTAAAGATTTAAAACATTTATTTAGAGAGAGGGGGTGTGTGAGAGCAGGAGGAAAGGCGGAGGGAGAGGGATGGAGAGAATCTCAAGCAGACTTCCCACTGAGTGTGGAGCCCGGGCTCAATCTCACTGCCCTGAGATTATGACCTGAGCTGAAATCAAGAGTCAGATTGGCCAACTGACTGAGCCACCCAGGCACCCCATGGAGTCACTTTAAATCACCAGGAACATGAGGTAAATAAGTGCCAGCATGCTTCAAAGTGGGAGCAAGTTGCACATTTCAATGATGGTATAAAAAAGGAGTGTGCTTCCCTAAGCTTAGAGCAGAAGAAATAATGCAAGACAAAGGACACTGTTAATGCTTAGCCACGAAGCTGATGGAAGGCAGAAATGAAATTTTTTCTTAATGGCATATACCATTTAGGAACGAAAGAGATCTCTATCACCTTAAGACTCCCAGAGCATTTGTTTTGATCGATCAGAGAGGATCTAGCCTTGAAAAGTAGAATTAATAGCAGCTTGAGTCTAAGTTTTTTACAACAGTGCACTACAGAGCGGGAATTGTTCCTTCTTACTTTTCTCTTTTATTTTTGGAAGGAAAAATAGCTTAACTCCTGGAAGTACTTTTCATATCAGAGACTAGAAGGTTGTTTTTTTTTTTTTAAATATATCAGAAAGTTCTCAGCATTTGAAGGAAGCTCTTCTATTTGTTTTAAAACAGGTGCAAAAGAATTCAGTTACAGGTTTAAATGATTTAGTTAATTTTCATTAACAAGTCCTTGATGTTCATCCACAAAAATAAATAAATAAATGTGTAGGTGTGCAAGGTTTTTTTTTAAATGCTTTCCTGAGATGTAACTCCTAAACATACAATTTACCCATATAAAGTGTACACTTCGATAGATTATAGGATATTCACATATACATGCAATTATCATCACAGTCAATTCCAGAACATTTTCATCACCCCAAAAAGAAACATCTTTTCCTTTCTCTGTCACTTCTCTGTCTCCCCATTTCTCCCTGCTCCAGTCAACCACTAATCTACCGTCTGTCTCTATGGATTTGCCCATTCTGGACATTTCACATCAACAGAATCATACAAAATGTGGTCTTTCTCGAGATTGGCAAGTTTTTGTTTAAATAATAATTTTGTTCAAAAAAGGAAAATATGGTGTACAGGGGAGAAAATGAAGAAGCAGTTTTTCTGGGCACTCTGTGGGTGTACACACTACTCAGGCAGGCCTTGCCAGATGTAGCACCTAAGACTCAACAGCTGTGAGGTGATGGCAAGATTACACACATGACTCTTTCACCAATTTGCTCATAGGTCAGGCCTCCAGGCTGGACTTTAGATGTCAAGAATAACATGTAAGTTGGTCTTTAGGAAATAGTGCAGTTTCTATGCTGGAAAGCAATGTTTATCTATAAAGCTTCTACTTATATTAGTCATTCTATTCATTTATTCCTCTTATAGATTTCTCTTATGTCTTTATCAACTCCAGGTAGACATGGCTGGAGAAAAGACACAATCAAATTGACTGTCTCAGCATAGACACGTGACCACAAGCCTCACGTGAGCGCTTAACGTTCTCCAACACACACTCTATTCCCTGGATTGTTCACTTTCCCACTCTCCTAGACAACTATTTCAAACCTTTCCTGTTCCATCAAATCTCCAACAACTTCTCCCTAATCCTCCCTCTTAGCTAATGTCCTTTCTTCCTATGTCCCTGAGAAAATAGAAGCAACCAGAGAGAATTTCCCATGCTCCCAGGGCCATATCTACTTCCTGACCATCATCTGCACCTATATATTCCGTTACTACAGACTAGTGGTTCTCAGACTTCTCTGTGCATCAGAATCACAAGGAGAACTTGTTAAAAAAGATTAGTTGGCCTCAACCCCAAAGTTTCTGAATCAGGATGTCTGGGGAAAGGCCCAAGGATTTGCATTTCTAGTAATTCTCAAGTGATGCTGATGCTATGGGCCTGGGACCACATTTTGGGTACCATGGCAGTAGATGCTGTGCTATCATCCTAACTAGGGTCAACCTCTCTGCTCGTGCATTCCATCTCTAGCCCTTCTGCTCAGGAACACTGCTCTATCAATTCTCCCTTTTCCTTCCTGCCTCATCACTTGTCCCTTCCTTTTTGGGTCAACTCATTGACTAATAAACTTGTTGTTATTTCTTGGATCTTAAAAAATAATTTCTCTGGACTCTGCTTTACTCTTTTTAACTTCCCCTCCATTTCTCTGCTCCTTTTTGCAACAAAGAGCTGTCCATACTCTCTGATTTCAATTACTCTCTGCCATTTTCTCTAATCAGCCTTGGCCCCTATCACTCCCACAAAATTGTCCTAGTCCATGTAACCCTTGATACCCCAAATCACTAAATCCTCTAGTCAATTTGCAAGTCTCAGGTTATTTGATCTATCGGCAGCATTTGACACAGCTGTTTACTACCTCCTCTTTGAGAAACAGTTTCTTCTATGGCTCTCTGGGATAAGACACTTTCCTGATTTTTCCTTCCACTCTTTTCTGGTGCTTTTTCCTCTACCCATTAAGACGCTCCCAGAACTTATTCCTTGGACATCTTCTTTATTTGTACTCACTCCCTTGGTAATCTTGTTCTGTCTCATGGCTTTAAATACCATCCATATGCTGATAGTCCTCAAATGTCTATTTATAGCCCAGACCTCTCTTTGCATATCTAATTGTGTACACTAATGGACATCTTAAACTTGACAGGTCTGAAACTAGATCATATACCTTTCCTATGCCCCCCCAAAGTTACCTCAAACAAACTTGTTTGTTGCACCCTTTGTCTTTCTCATCACCATAAATGATGATTCTAAAAGACTCAGAATCAAAATATTCTTCTCACCTCCATTGTTACTATCATCATCTCCACCTGGATCCTTATAGTAGCCTGGTCTTCCTGCTTTTATTTTTTTTAAATTTTTTATTGTTATGTTAATCACCATATATTACATCATTAGTTTTTGATGCAGTGTTCCATGATTCATTGTTTGTTCATAACACCCAGTGCTCCATGCCGAATGTGCCCTCCTCAATACCCACCACCAGGCTAACCCATCCCCCTACCCCCCTCCCCTCTAGAACCCTCAGTTTGTTTTTCAGAGTCCATCATCTCTCATGGTTCGTCTCCCCCTCTGACATACTCCCCTTTTCTTCCTCTCCTGTTATCTTATTCTTTTTCTTTTTTCTTAAAATATGTTGCGTTATTTGTTTCAGAAGTACAGATCTGTGATTCAACAGCCTTGCACAATTCACAGCGCTCACCGTAGCACATACCCTCCCCAATGTCTATCACCCAGCCACCCCATCCCTCCCACCCCCCACCACTCCAGTAACACTCAGTTTGTTTCCTGAGATTAAGAATTCCCCATATCAGTGAGGTCATGTGATACATGTCTTTCTCTGATTGACTTATTTCACTCACCTGCTTTTATTTATTCCTGTCCCCAACATTTAATTCTCAAAAAGCAGCCGGAGGTGATCTTTTTAAAACATAAATTATGTCACATGACTCCACTGGTTGAATTAAATGTCAGTTCATTTTGCCCCTCTGCAGAAACCCTGCAGTGGTCTCCTATCACACTCTGGATAACCAAAGTCCCCCATGACCCCAGTTTCATCAGCCGCTCTTCCTCACTTCCTCCACTCCAGGCTAACCAACCTCCTTGCTGTTTCCCAGATGTACAGCCTCGCTCCTCCCTCAGGGTCTTTGAACAAGCCCCTGCTGGAAAGCTGCTCCCCCAAATAGTATATTCTTAAAGATCCTACTCCCTCTTTTATCAAGTCTTTGCTCAAATGTTACCTTTTCAATATTTTACTTAACCACCTATTTGAAGTTATATCCCCCACTCCACTTTTCTTCTTTCTCTCCATAGAGAGCTTTTCACCTTTTCATATACTACCTGATTTACTTCTTTATATCACTTATTACCTATTTCTCCCCCACTGGATTGTAAATACCATGAGGATAGGATTTCCCCCCTATTTTGTTCATTGTTTTATCTCCAGTGCCTTCAACAGTGCTGGGCACATAGCAGTGTTTTGACATATTTATTTGTAGAATTTATTTTCTTGCAAATCTATTTTTAGCCAATTTTGATGGTGAGTTAAAACTGAACATGTTTTCTAGAGTATCTGGGCCCAGACCTGAAAGGCAATGGTAATTAATTAGTATAATATAGAGGGGCAAAGCATTCCATTTTTAGTTTCAAACATAATAGAAAATGATATTACTCTTCACTTTTTTTATGACTTCCAGCCATTTATATACAACAACATTAAGAAATTTTGCTGTTTTTGGCTTCCTGCCAATCTCAAGTTGGTTCCTGGACTGCTTCCAATTTTCCTTTCTCTCTTCCTGTTCTTTTTCACTCAGCAGCTGCCATATATTGAGCGCGTACGCCAGACTCTTTGTATACATTATCTTATTTAATCCTTACAAAACCCCTGCAAATTCGGGAGCATTATCTCTGTTTATCAAGTGAGGGGACAGATGTGCAAAGAGGTAAGGTGGCTTCCTCAAGATCACACAGCTAATAAGAGGTTGAAAGGAAACTTGTCAGGCCCAAAATAGATGCTTTACTACCTATATTATGATACCATCAACGTGCATAATGTAACAAATATATCCAATTTCCTAGCATTTAAATTTTGGCATCTTACTTCCCAGTTATTTTGGAAGATGACACTGAGGATAACTTCATGATACACTGGATAGTAAATTTCATGAGGATTGGGGTAACAGTTAGATCTTTTTGCTGGTATTTCCTCCATACAAGCACCAGGGCAGAGTGGCTACTCAATAAATATTTACAGAGTAATTTTCTGTTGAATTAGATGTAGATAATTACATTAATACATAGTTAATTACATTTAGAACATAACTATTATTATTATTATTAATTACATTTAGAACATATCTATTATTCATAAGTTAAGGATCACCTCTAGAAGCTTTAAAGAAGTAACTCTGTTGCAAAATGATGTCTTAGTTCTTAGGATTTTGGAGCCACCAATCCCGGGAAGGAGGAAGAAATGATGTTTTTGTCTCACCTTGGCATTGGCCAAGCATAATTATTAGATTCCTGGGTCTTCCTAAAATCATTTCATACTTGGAAGGACTCTCAACCTGAGGAAACTAAGACCTAGAGAAGACAAATAAATCTCTAAATGACACACAATAATTAGGGTCAGAGTTGGGTCAAGAATTCTGGCCATTTTGGTGCTTAAAAAAACCCCTATATCCCATCTTTTCATTTTTCTCCCCTGAAAAGTCACAGACAAACTTGGATGTGGAGAGAATCAGCTTTATTTAGAAGTTTAGGAAAGCTTTCTTTATATGTCTCAAATTATCACCTTGTTTTCTCAGTGGACAATGCTTAAGCTAAATGAGAAAATGTATGAAAATCCCTTAGCACATTGGTTGGTATTGAGAAAACACTCATGAACTTAGAGACCACTATTATTACAAACAAGGTGATCTCACATTTTAGGTCATTCCTGTTTCAGGCAGATTAAACACTTAATCAGCTACCTGAAAATCAGTACGTCTCAAATATCTGACAGTTGAAGAACTCCCCCCCCAAAACAATAAGTCCTGTGGTTACAAAAAGTGAAACTAGTCTTTGCGCCTCTATAGCACTATCCTACAAGTCCACAAGAGGGCAGTCGCCCTCCCAGCAGAATGGCACCAGAGATGTAGGTGGGAGGAAGGGAATTATGGGTGCTGAGGTAAGCTAATAATAACATTAATCAGAGTCATTATTTTATTATTATTATTATTTTTAGAGCCACTATTAAGATACTTCTAAGTAATGAGAAGTATGATGAAGAAAATAAAACAGAGTAATGGAACAGAGAATGACTTGAAGGGAAAGTTAATGAGAACATTAGATGAGCAGAGAATGAACCCTTGAAGGAGAAAGGGTCAGCCATGAGTAGACTGGGCCAAGAGTGTTACATTTGAAGGAATAGCAAGAGCCAAGTTGGAGATCTTGGCCTGCTTGAGAGACAGATAGAAGGTCAGTGTCATTGGAACATAAAGAAGGAGACAAAGAGGGAGGAGTGGAGGGAGCATCAGATCATACAAGTCACACAATTGGAGTTAGATCCCAGGTCTTTTTGATCCCAGAGTTTGTGTGCTGAATCACTATGCTACTCTGAACTCTGTGGAAAAAGCCAGAGGGCATTGATCAAGGCAGTAAAGTGGTACTTTTTGAAAACAATGCAAAGAGTTTAGAAAATGCCCTAGTGGCTTTCATTAAATAATTCATCAGAATTCACATGATTTTAGACCTTGACTTTATGAGGAAAAAGCACTATGATACATCCAACTAAATTTATTAAAAATTTTATGTCCCAAGAGTTAATCTGGTACAGGATGTCTCTTTATCTCTCTATAGCACTGTATAATAATAACCAAGGTTTATAATGATTAGTACTAACATGTTTTAAAGGAAATACACCCAAAGATTTATGTAGAAAGATGTTCACCCCAGCATTAATGTTAACAAAAATTATAAATAGCATAAATATGCAACAATAAGAGACTATTTGAATATATCAGCATGCTTCCACATGATTAATTTTTTTTCAAAGAATATTTAAGGCTATGTTAAGTGCTCATAGTGTACTGTTAGAAGCAAAACAAGCCACCACATAAAAGCCATATATGAAGTATGAATCCAATTTTTAAAACTATACACAGATACATAAAATACTAAAAGAAAACACACCAGAATGATATGAGAATGTCTATGTATTTTTTATAATACTTTTCTGTATTCATTTCTTAAAGAATGTATCCTTTTGTAATCATAAAATCAATAATGAAATTAAATATTTGACATGGAAGTTTTAATCTTCATTTAAATTTTTCAAAATCTGTGTAGTGCTATTTTTTGTGTAGACGTGGATGTGGTTTTTGAGATGACAGAGAGAAAATATCATTGTATAAAGTTGGATCATGGAGTCTCTCTCCTTAAATACTTACAAATGAACAAAATTATACATTAAAACAAACCCAAACAAAATATTGCCAGCGACCACAAAGCAAAGAAAGGTGTATAACTTCATATCCTCATCTTAAAAAGTACTGGTCACAGGATTAGGAGTAGCTGGCCTGAAACACTGTAACTCTACTTCTCTCCTCTGTGACAGTACAGAGGAAGGAAGGTGAGTGAAATGAATCCAGAAAAACTCTAATGATATCTTTAGACTCAGAAAGTAGTGATCTGAGGGAAGTGAAGAGGTAGCCCTGGGAAAAGTCAAGAAAAACACCTTAGAAAATAGTAGCTCAGTGTATGATCATGGGATGTTGGCAGAGGCAGGGCTCTGATCCAGATTGGAAAAAGAGCTGCAGTGCACACCATGGAGTCCATTGCATTTGGTGGAGGAGACCCAGGTTTGGGACATCTAATGGGATTTAGAAGAGGGAACTAAGCCCAGGTTCCAAGGCAAGGCAACCTGCCATGCTGGTGCTTCCTTATTTGAATTTTCTTGCTTCAAAAAAGAGGTTAGCGAAAAAGAGGGTGGAGGGGCACCTCCGTGGCTCAGTTGGTTAAGCATCTGTCTTTGGCTCAGGTCATGATCTCAGGGTCCTAGGACTGAATCCCGCATCAGGCTCCCTGCTCAGTGGGGATTCTGCTTCTCCCTCTCCCTCTACCCCTCCCCCTTGCTCATGCACTCTCTCTCTCAAATAAATAAATAAACAAATAAAAAGAGGTTGGAATCCAACGGTCATTCCACAAACTGTACTCAGAAAGGAAGACAAAGGATTTTGAGATGATATGGGGAAAATGTCGAGAAAAATTCACCTACACTCTACTAGAGTAAAAAAGAAAGTGGCATGAACAAGCATGAACAAGAATGTGCCCTCTTATAGAAGGATGGAGGGAGACAGAGAGATAGAGATAGAGAAAGGGAGAGAGAACAATTTAGTGTATGAGGCAGCTATAGCCCATGACAAATAAGAAAATTTTCTTTAAGTACTCAATTTATAAGAGATTAAACAAGATATTAAAACAAATTTATGACAGACTAGAGTAATTAAAAGGGAGATGAATAGCTAAGAAAACAAACTGAGAACCAAAATGGCGCCATGATAGAAATAAAAATATTGAAACAAAAGGGTATAAAACTAAAATAATGACAAGTAGAAAGACCTCATAAAATGGTCAGTGGAGAGGGAAGAGACAGTTTATAGCAGTTAGATAAGTGGATAGAGGCAGAGAACAAAGACAATAGAACATAGGGATAATTGGTGCTTCTAGAGAAGAGAAATGTAACAGAAGAGGAATGGAATATTGGAAACTTTTCCTGAAATGAAAGAAGACTTCAAACTGCAGATCAGAGGGACATGCAATGTTCCAGGAAAAAAAACTGATAAAGAATGATGGACCACTAGCCATATCTTAGTTAAGTCATGAACTTGAAGGTTAAGAAAATAATTTTTTAGTCAACTAAGAAGAACAAGAAAGTTCCTAGAAAGGCAATAATTTTGGCTAGCCTAAGATTTCTCCACAGTGATATTCAAACTTACAGACAACGAGGCAATTATTTACAAAGTACTGAGGAAGATTAGTGGACTCAGCCAACATCAGTGAGATGCAAAGGGCATTCTGAAAGATGTGGGGGGACTCAGGAAATTAAATCACCCCACAGTGATTCTAGAAAAACAAAACCAAAAATACACTTGATGATGTATTCAGCCAAGCATGAGAATAGCATAGAGAAGCCCAGGAAAAAGGGCTGTCGGTGAGCACCCCACTTTACATGCAGAGTATGACTGGACAATTTGCAAAGGCAGATCTTTGCAAATTGTCCAGTCATACTTCCTTGTTTGTCTTTTTCTGAATTATCTTCTCCCCAATTAATTTGTCTTTCTTTCTTGCCAACATCAAACGTATTTGAACGTTGAAGAATTAAACAATGCTATTTAACTTCTTAGAAATGGGTGGTATTTACTCAGATTGGGAAGTGGAAAAGAAATATTTTAAAAAAATGTGATCATATAGATCAGCATTTTATATTTTGGAAACATAGAAGGTAACAGATGGTTCTGTTGAAGATGGCAAAAATTTTAAAACTGCAACTAAGGCTGTCTTAATCTTTTTTTTTTTTTAATAATTTCTCTTGCTTCAATCTCTGAAAAGCAAACAGGCCATTAAAAGCATGCATGACATGCCAGACACTTAACCACATTTATTACTAAATGGAGTAAAATTTTATTAAACTTTAAACACATTTTAACGAGCTACAGGCATAGTTTGCTCTGCAACACTACAATGAATTACTCATTGTCTGACTCACGTTAAAAACAAAATACAAGTGTCAGGTCAGAGAGGAAATCCCATCTAATTATCAAAATAACAAAAATGTAAAGGGATCCATGTTGCCATTTAATCAAGTGAATCTGCAGTCTTGGGTGCTAACATTATGAGCATCTATCTATAATGCCATTACTCAAGCTGGCTAGAAATTAGATACTTCCCAGCCCTTCCAGGTGGGGCTTAATAGAAACATTGCTAGCATCCATGCAATTCTTGCAAGGGTCTGCAAAGGAACTGAAGTAGCAGCTAATGATGGGTCAATTACTCAGGACATGGAGACTTAAGTCAGATGGTGTTCTGAAAATTGCACTGGACTTGGAGTTGGCAGACTTGAATTCTAGCCTCTGCCTTTATCCCCAGTCAGTCAGGGGCTCTTTTTCCCTTTGGCCTTTTGATCCCCTTTGTAAAATGTAGAAGCTCGACTAGGTTATTTCTAAATTTCTTTCCTTCTTTAACATCCTTTGGTTCTTAAAAGCATGAGTTCATCTAATCTTGCACAAAAATGTTTAGAATAAAATATGGGGAGGAACATAGCCCGTAGCTGGTCCAGATGGAGGGGGTCCTTGGGAGAAGGAAGAGAACACACAGTGAACTCCTTAGCTGGCAGACGTTTGTCCATACCCAACAGGGGAATACACGTGTATGGAGCTGAAGCACTGCCTTTTATTTTCCTTCTCCGCTGGGTGCCAGTGTTCCAGCTCAACCAATGGTCATACACCAGAATCTTCTGGAATCAATGTAAAGTACAAGACAGGCTATCTATATCATTGTCATGTACAGTTAAAAGGCTGTCAAGTCAGGTTCTGGAGCAAAATGGTGAAAGGCATAGATAGGAGCAAACTTCTTGCTGGGTTATAATCTTTGTGTTAGAGTCCCCTCTTACTGCCAGAATGAGAGTTCGCCTCTGAGAGATACCCAAGAAGATATGCTTCCACTAAGCCAATGCTCAAGTAGGCATGATTCTAGGGAGGCCCAGAATAGCAAGGTTGGAGCTGTGCTCAGCAGGGACATAAAGGGTCACCAACAAAAGGAAAGGTGATCACAGCAGATAAGTCTGAAACACAAATACAATGCAAATGGTCAAGGAACACATACTAAGGAGGATCTATAGCACCCAGACTAAATCAGCAGGAGAGAAAAGAGGGGGAGGGGAAAATGGAACCACAGGGGAGAAGGCACTATGATACTGTGCACTCCAGAAGTTCTGACCCTACACAACCCATACGAATTTTGAAGAAGCCAGAGGATTCTGTTGGCTGACCCCCTAAGTCAAAAGAGAAAATGGGAGTTATTTTTAAGTTGGATGTGGCAGAGTTAGGGTTTAGAGGAAGGCATGACATAAAACCTGTTTGCTTTTTATTAGCTAAAGTGAGCCATGAGCAGATATTATGGTGAAAGCTACCTTTCAAAATGTTATGAAAACAAATGGGGGAGTCCAAATACAGATGTAGCACAGGGCCCTGGGCACCTTTTATTCTCCAACTAGTGGCACTGGAGAGAGCTGACCTGCACTTAAAATCTTCGTGGGTCCCAGCATAGCAGGAGGCACATCTCATGGTCCAGACTCCTGAGACAAATTTGTTAGTCATTTTTCTTCAAAAGTAATAGTTTTGTAAGATGACAGATGGTAGCTACACTCCTGGTGAGCATAGCATAGTACAGAGAAGTTAAATCACGATGTTGTACACTTGAAACTAAAGTAACTTTGTATGTCAACTATATTAAATAAACACATTCAAATAAATAAGTAGTTTAAAGGTAAAAAAAAAAAAAAGAAGAAGAAGAAAAAGAAGTCCAGGGGCACCTGGGTGGCTCTGAATCCTGGTTTCGGCTCAGGTCCTGGTCTCGCAGACATGGGATCGAGCCCCATGTAGGGCTCTGCATTCAATGTGGAGTCGGCTTCAGAATCTTTCTCCCTGCCCCTCCCCGCTTGTGCCTTCTCTCCAATAAATAAAATCTTAAAAAAAAGAAGTCCATTCTTTTATTCTTTCTGGAATCGAGGCATTACAGTTAGGAATCTAACAGGCTTAACTGTTGTTTTAAGCATACCCAAGGTCCTGTGATGAAACACAGTGTCATTGTGGGGGAATAAATGGCCAGTCTGGGGGGAGGTGTGCTAAATGGTTCTGGCTGAATGCCCGTCTTGGGTAATCTTCATGGTTGTTCACCTTCACAGAATTTTGGTACAGGGAAGCTCGTAAAGTTTTCCCAGTTCAACCCTCATACCTTCTAACAAAGGAAACAGGGTGAATGCAATGGTCTAGTTTACACTGTTAGCTGGGAAAGGACAGGCGGCTAGAACACTGGTTTCTCAACTCCATTTTTTAAGAATGAGCATTGCCAAATGTTACTTATTCATGTATAACTTTCATAATTTTGGCCATACCTGAATAACAACTGTACTTGATACTTGCCTCCAAATCAACTCACACTTTTTAAAAACTTAAATTCGTTGAAAGAGATACCTACTTGTCACTATTCTAAATGAAAAACCTATATGGGTTCTCAAACACATAGAAAATGAGACAATATTAGGAATTGGTAGCTAGATACAGGGGTCGAGGAGCAAGCCAGTAGCCTGAGACCCAATGCTGTTGCAGGGATAGGCGACAGGCAGGAGTGGAGAGTGCATAAGGGTGAGTAGCCCAGCGGCGGCTTTGGCCTGGGTCTAATCAATCCGGAAGTAAACTGAGAGGTGAGTTCATGTCAACACCTCGTCTTCTGCCTACAATCATTCTGGGCCCAACTAAAATCATCTCCTAGACCACGAGGAGTGCAGAGTCCCCATCGTGGGAACAACACAACACTATTGTAGATCACTTATCTTCTGGACTAAAGGAACAATTCCTAGCCTTTTTCTTTGTTTCTTTTTTTTTTTTTTAAATGGGGATTCTGAGTCTTACCTCTAGTTGCTTTCAAGATTTTATCATGGTGTTGGCTGTTCTTGACAATGCTTCTAGGCAGGGATTTATTCTTATCTATCCTGCTTAGGACTTCATTATGCTTCTCAACTATTTAGGAAAATTAACTGTGATTATCACTTTGAAAACTGTCCTTTGCCCATTCTGTTTACCTTGCCTTGTACCTTCTGAAACTCCGGTTCTCTTTATCTTGGACCTTGTTATTCTACTAGCTCTATCTCCCAATCTTTCATATTTTCCATCTCTTTATTATTATGTGATGGATTCCTGTGAATTTCCTGCTACTTCATTAGCTCAACTGTTTCTATTTAACCTGTTTATCCTATTAGGCTTTTAATTTAGAAGGTACTTTCCCCACAACTTCTGTTTAGTTCATTTTTAAATCTATCCACTTTTCTTCTTATCCCAACGATAGCTTCTTTCTTATGGCATTTATTCCTTATTCTGACTCTAATTATTTTACTCATTTCTACTTATGGTCTTTCCAATTGTTTCCATCATATAAAGTTCTCGTGGTGGTAATACTTTTTTTTTTATAGTATCTGATGACTCTCACCTGCAGTATTTGCTTTCCTTGTGATATTTCTGGAACCCCGTGATTTATCTTTTAGTGTCTACTTTCATTTCTGGTGCCTGCTATCTTCCAGTGGTGTGCTGTATCTGCGGCACGTTAACAACTTTTTGTTACAGTTTACTTAGCTCATCTAGAGTTTTGTGATGTAAAAGTTTCCATGTTGGCTAACAGGCTTCTAGGACCAGAACAGAAGCATTGCTGACACAGGGAAAGTGAAGGACTCCATAAAAACCTACTTTTTGCTCCTTTTCCTACTTCAATTCTTGCTAGGACCTGCACCCCACCCCACTTTACACGTGCCTTGTAATCAAATAGCTATGTCCGCCTCGGAAGGGACAAGGAGTTAATGATTTCTTTAGATTAGATCACATCTAAGGAAGGACCAGGTGAAAATGACCAGAGGAAGCTATCATATGCCTATTCCAGACCACCGGGCACTAGACATCTTGATGCCAAGGCCTCCTGGCTCCAAGGAGTAACACCTGGGCCCTCATCTTTGCTCTAACCAGTTCCCAGGTGCCTGAGACGACACATACACTAAACCACCATCCTCAATAAAACTCCCCAGACCTAGAACAAAGACGAGACTCATGCTCCTTTCCTTTCCGAGTCTCCAGACCCTCCATCTCTATCTGGTCTCTCTATATCTCCAGTAAACTCTGCTCTCACTGTCTGCTGGCTTATGCTTGATTTCTATCCTACGAGAAGCCAGGGACCCTCCTGGCTGGCCCTGTGGGACCCCCTCCCGGTCCCCAGAGCCGGCCTGCTGGTGTCACTGCTCTGTGTTCGGTATTAAGAAAACTTAAAAATGTTTGTATGTATTATAACTCTTGAATTAGCGAATTTTGCTGTGTTTACGTTTCTTATTTTATGTCTTCTCTCTTAATACTCTTCCCTATTTCTTATGTATTTGCCTCCTTTTCATCACTTACATTCTGGTCTCTATTGCTTTCCTCCTGCTAAATAAGTTTATCAAAGGATTTCTGTGGAAGCGATTGTCTTGTTACATGAACAATATTTATTTATTATTTTAATTATTATTAACATATAATGTATTATTTGTTTCAGTGGTACAGGTCTGTGATTCATCAGTCTTACACAATTCACAGTGCTCACCATAGCACATACCCTCCCCAATGTCCATCACCCAGCCACCCCATCCCTCCCACCCCCCACCACTCCAGCAACCCTCAGTTTGTTTCCTGAGATTAAGGGTCTCTTATGGCTTGTCTCCCTTTCTGGTTTCGTCTTGTTTCATTTTTCCCTCCCCTCCCCTATGATCCTCTGCCTTGTTTCTCGAATTCCTCATATCAGTGAAATCATATGATACTTGTCTTTCTCGGATTGACTTATTTCGCTTAGCATAATACCCTCCAGTTCCATCCACATAACATGAACAATATTTTAAAGGCTACCTAGCTTTTAGATGTAGACAAGCACAGATTCCTTGGAAGGAGATAGTATTTATGAGACATTAAATATTATTTATTAGAAAGTATTTTGTGTACTTATAGAGTTAGGATTAGAGACAAATTGGGATGCCTGAGTGGTTTAGTGGGTTAAATGCCTCCGTTTGACTCAGGTCATGATCCCGGGGTCCTGGGATCGAGTCCTGTATCGAGCTCCTTGCTCTCCCCGCTTGTGCGCTCTCTCTCTCTGACAAGTAAATAAATAAAGAAATTTTAAAGGATTAGAGACAAATTATTCCTGCCTATATACTGAAGCTAGTGATGTGCTTTAGATGTTTGTGTTTAGAGTGCACTAAATCAGAGCTTGGCAATCTTTTCTATAAAGGGTCCGATAGTAAATATTTTAGGCTTTGCAGGCCATACAATCCCTGTGACCATTATTCAAATGTGCCATTAGAGTGTGAAAGCAGCCACAGACAATATGTAATAATCCCTTGCCTTTATGGTCTTATCTCAAACATCAGCCTTAACAGGATATTTTAAAGCCTCTTTTCTCTTGAAAGACTCCGCATCTCCCTATTAAATTGGATTTTAGATTCCCCAAAGCACCTACACCAATTTCTAACACAAACCAGGGTACTCAATACATTTGTTAAATGAATGAATTGATGATTTATGGTTTTAATTACACTTGACTTCTATGGCAGTATTTTCTTACTTTGGTTTGTTCATATGTGGAGTCTCTGCTTAAAATAAATTAGGCTGCATAATAGGAATTCTGTAAATTCTTTTCTTGTGGCGACTGACAAAGCTAACTGAAAGTTTCGTTATTTAAGACAGGAAACAGTACAAGAAAACAATTAATTAGACAATTAAAATCCCACAAATCTATTTCAGAATGAGCCATTTTAATAACCAGGTAAGAAACTAATGGCAAGTTGAAAAGACTATTAGCTGAGATCAACTGCTCTTGACTTTCTGGGTGCATTTATTGTCATAAGCAGTGGCAGAAGATGAAAACACTCAACAGAAGAAAATAAATGACAGTAATTGGAAGTGCTTGCTGTTGGGTGTCAGTTACCTTTACATCCGAGAGTCACAGAGTTTTAGCATTTCATGTGACTAGTGTGGCTGGAGGAAGGTAGAGTGGTACAATGGGTGATATATGGATCAGATGGATCTGGATACAACCCCAACATTGCCACTTACTGTGGTATAAACTTAGAAAGTTATTGAAATTTTCTGAATTCCAATGTCCTCAATTCTAAAATGGCAGTGGGGGGCGGTGACACCAATAAGTGTGTTAGATGAGTAGTGTTTATCATACAGTGCCTGGCAAATAGTAAACACTCACTAAGTGAGAGCCATTATGATTACAATGGTCAAAGGGTTGTTACGTTTCAAAGGTAATGGATACTTACTAACAATTGAGCTCCATAATCTTTGGTGGACGGGATCATGAGCCATTTAAAATTTCACTGTACACTGTAGTTGGTACATGCCTGTAGGATTTTGTCTTAGTTCTGAAAAAGATTGCCAATAATTTATGATGTGCTAACATGTTGTCTTTACTTAGAAGATACTGCCTTTCTTTTAGTTGGGGATAATTTTTTTCCTGGCAAAGAAGTTTTGCTCATTTAATCACACTTATCAAAACCATACCCATATGAGTCAAGGGAAGAGAACCAATTTAACTTCCTTTTTGAAAGTTACACTAGTTTCCTTTTGCCATCACATTTCGTCCAGCTGTAGTCATATTTTGTTGTGATCATGAAAATCAATTCAGATCCTTGGTTGCTAAGCAATTTCTTTTTAAAATTTCACTGTATCTTATTTTACTGAATTATTTTATTTCCACTGAATATTTTACTGTATTCGTGGTCTTTTTTCCTATTAAAGTTCATTAACCTTTCACTTAGTTTTTGACCACCTGGATCCAAAATAGCAAAGAAAATGAAATATTCTGTCTTTAAAACATAACCATCAGTACCAAATACTTATTTCTGTTGACTCAGGAGTTTCAGATGATTCAATATATGACATCGTTATCTGGAACTTTCTTATTCACATTCTGTTTACAACTGAAGAACCCGTGGGAAGAACTCACATATACATATTTTTTTTTTGTAGAAATATGTAGCAGATTGCTCTGAATTGAACACACACTCACACACGCCATAACTCAACTCTATGTCCATGAGCTGTCAGTGATAGTTTTAGTATTTGCATAGGTTGTTAACTTGCAAATCTTTCATTGATTTAACAAACACTGAGCACCTATAATGTGTCAGGCACTCTTAAGTGCTTGGGATATATCAGTGAACAAAACAGACATCTCTGCCCCACAGACATGTTCTAGCAGGTGACCATTTAAAAATCTCTTTAATCACACTCATGTAGACATGAATTAATATATCTCATCACCACAGGGCTATGGTTCTAAGTGGAGAATAAGTGAAGAAATTATATGATTAGAGGCCAAAAACACACTCCAGGGTCATCAGTCCTGTTAGTGATAGAATGCTTCTTGCTCCACAGCAAAATGAGAAGAAAAAGGGCAATACTATATAATATAAATGTGCATGATTCCTTATTGGTAATTTCAAAATCTAAAGCTGTCAGAAACTCTAAGTTTTTTCATAACTCATTTGGTGGTAAAAACCGACCTGATTTCATAGGGGTGTTCTGTCTTTTTTGCTTCAACTTAGTGTGAATATTTATATTTATATATAGTTTTATATAGTGTGAATATTTCTCTGCAGAAATATAAGTGTGCTTCTTATGGTATGGGATGTTCCCTCAGATGCTGTAATACTACTTTCATACCTTCTAGAACCCCATACCCTCCAAAAAAATCTGAATTCTGGGACCCGTCTAACAAGGATTTTGGATAAGGGAGTGTTGACCTATGTGTATATGTCTTTGTAAGGTTGCCAACCATATTTTCTTGGGAAGGTCTAATCCTTCTTTCTGCTATTGTCTCTCTTGCTTTTAGGGGTATGAAAATATTCTATCTTTTATTTGGTGATAGTGGGTAAAAAGTGTTTGTTTATTCTGTTTTCAAACATCTTTCTTTGGCAAAATAGAAAAGCTGGCCATTCTCTATTTCTTTTTAAGCATGATGCTCAGCTGTGAAATGTGAAATTCTGGGGGATACAGACCTAGTCTAGCAAGCCCGCTTGCTGGTCATATCCCACCCTCAATCCATCTGTCCTATTATTTAATTATTATAGTTCTTTAAATTGACCCACTTAAAAACCTGAAATCAACTTCTTTTCAAAGCAAATATTTTATCACCACTATAAATGAAAAAACAAAAAAACAAAAAACAAACCAGTACCATTTGTCATAAATAAGAAGAGGTCACTGACCAAACAAAATCCCTTGGTCCACCAAAAACACCTGGGGATCTAACCCACGCTCCTATCCTTGAAATGGATCAGATAGAAAGCATTTTAGTTTCTTTCTATCTGACTCACCTTCATCTCTCCCAAGACAATTTAAATTTCCTTTTGTTCTGACTTGAAAGGGTAAATCAACAACCTCCTTCCAAGTATTTCATGTATTCCACAATGACAATCAAATCACGTCTTGAATTTTTCCCACTTGGGTGGTTGTGGTTATACTTTGATCTCAACTGCTCCAGTGTAGCCTTGGGTTTTTTCCCCCTTATAAGGGTATAGCCCACTGCTTCTCAAACTTAAACATGCACTTGAATCCCAGGGCACCTTGGTAAATGCAGACTTTGATTCGGGAGGTTTGGAGAGGACTCTGAGATTCGCATCTCTCGCATACTCCCGGGTAATGCTGATGCTGCTGGTCACAGGATCACACTTTGAGTAGCAGCGGTGTCTTTGACAATGAGAGTGTCAGGACTGGCTGGCGGGGTGGGATGCATTAGATTATCATTCTGCTCTGCCCTTTAATTTCAATGAGTGCTTTCCTTAGAGTGATTGGGAGAGGGCAGACTAAGTTATTTTTATTTCCATTCAGCAATTGAGTCTGTGGCAAACTGACTTTTCCCAATCTTTAATTCTCTGCATCTGATGGTAAATGGTATGTACTACATTGAAATACTGTTTATATGGACTAAAATTATAGAATGTTCTGAGCAAAAACCAAAGGGATAAACAATTAAGGTTAACTGGGGAAGCAAATTAATGTTAGCTATTTTAAAGTTTCGACGGATTCATTTGTGTTCTCTTTGTGGGTTACATGCATTTGTAATATCATTCTCTTCAAAAAAAAAACTACCTCAAGAAACCAGGAATGAATGAATGTATGCATAAATAACTCGTAAAGCCTTTGTAATGATCAGTTTTGATGACTCATTCCTTCTGTCTGTTTTCTTTTCCTCCCAGTCATTCTTTCCAATTTGTCTATTTCTCTTCTATGATTATCACAATCAGAAGCATTTTTATCCTAATTGTGACACACAAAGCAGATGACATTCACAAGGCACCTGCCTGGAGAAAGTGAAGCAAAAATTCGTCATATTTCATTCACGGCAAAAATACCAGATTGTTGCTGTTCCAGTTAGTGCTTATTGGTTAATTCAATTTTAAGAATCACTAAGCCTGACAGAAAACTGTGCTGGCAGCAAAGGCTCCACTCAAACATCCTATACTGTTTGCCTTTCCATTTATTTTTCTCTGAGAGAGAAGGTTCTTAAACTCTTTGTTTGATTAGGCTTTACTTATAAAGTATATAATACCTAAATGCTAAATATATGTGTATATATTAGGGTTTGGGCATCAATCTATTTTTTCTTGAGCTATCCATTTATTTGTTTGAAGAGAAAGAATGACGAGAGAGAGCAACTAAGCAAGTGAGCGTGGGCTTGGGACTCACAAGGCAGCTGCTTCCCTTGGTAGAGCAACTGCCATTTCTTCGAGCGCCTGTTTACTCATCTGTGAGGGCAGAGCATCTACGTTATTGTGGGAGAATGAAATGATGTAATTCCTCCAAAGCACTTGACACCCAGCCCAGTTCATTGAGTTCAGTAAAATGATAGTCTTCTAATATCCCATGGGAACAGATGCTATTGTTCCTCCAGTAGGCTCTGGGGTTTTCTTCTAAGGAAAATTTGTGTCATTGTAGAATCATTCCTCAGATTTGGGGAACAACTGGATTTTTAAAGGACTGAGTTGGTTTTTTTAAAATTCAAATTTCTCAATTTATGTTTGATAAGAGTGCAACTTTGGGCAAGTCACTTAATCTCTTATTTATTTATTTTACTTTATTTTTTTAAAGACTTTATTTATTTGAAAGAGAGAGAATGTGCAAGCACAGGGGTGGGGGAGGGGCAGAGGGAGACTACCCACTGAGCAGGGAGCCCAAATGGGGCTCCATCTCAGGACCCTGGGATCATGACCTGAGCCGAAGGCAGACGCTTAACCGACTGAGCCACCCAGGTCCCCCAACCTCTTTTGGTCTAACTTTTTTCCTATCTATAAAGTGAAGGTATTGGACTAGCTGATCTAGAACAAGTATATTTTGCACTGTGACACACCCTTCTCCAGACACCCCAAACCAAGTTTCGTGAAACACTACCTAACCTTCCAATGAAAGATTTATTATACAGCTTCTATTCTAATCTATTGTTTTTCATGAGAAAATGCTGGATATGACCCACTTAATTCATTTCATGCTCACTACTTGTTAAAACTTGCAGTGTGAAAAGCCTGGAGAAGATCATCTCCGCGTTCTGCTTTTGCCAGCAGAAACCATTTCCACTTCCAGTGGGTTGTCACTGGAACTCTTTCGATGACTAAAGGAACTTCAATTCCAGTATTCTCGAACCTGGATTTCAGTGCCAGCTTGACATCAGTTCAAAGCACTCTGTTTTTCCTCTCTCACATAATGTGCTGTTTATGGATTTGTAAACCACGACTCAAGGAGTCTAAGCGATACGCTCTTATCAGAGTGTGTGAGTTCCTCCCAAGTCTGGCCCTCTGCTTTGCCCAGCACTTTCCTGGCACTTGGTTCCTGGCCGGCACTTTCCTCTTTCAAATGTTTCGGAAACAAGGGGTTTGCATCTTGAGTTTTGCAACAAACATAAATGTGTGTTTGGAAAAGGAATATAGAAAGCAACATGTAACAGTCATTTTAAGTTCATGTAAGGATAAATAAAATGTTATGGTACAGCCGTGGACAGCTAAAGTTTAATTTAAACATCCACACTGGCTGTTTGCCCAAAGTGTTAATAATCACTCCTAACTTTATGAAACTTCGAAAATTGAATACCACCACTGATCTCGCTTTCTTCATCTATGAACGAAGGAGCTGACATGGATCATCTCTGAGGACACATTTAAAAAAAATGTCTGTTCTATCTCGAAAGCCCAGCCCACAATTACAGGCACCTTTGCTGCTGAAAACATCACTGTCTGATCCTTTCTCTTATGAGGGGGAAGAATTCAAGGGAAAAGAAACTACTGCCAATGATTCTGAGAGCCTTGTTTTATGGATCTCATCCTGTCGCACTGCTTTTGGGGCCCTATTTGTACTTCTCATTTGGCTCTGTCTTGAGCAGGATGGAAGTGCATGTTTTTGAAAGCAACCTAACTCTGTGACTGACCATTGTGGGCCTCCTTTTCTGTCCCCTCTTTTGGACTTTGGGGACTGCCTGGGAAAAGACAATGACCTGCAGTGGCTCTTGACCTTTGGTGTGCAGCCGAACCACCTGGGGACTTTAAAACACAACTCAAAAGACCAGGCTGTGGCCTTTGAGCCCCTGATTCACTAGGTCCCGCTGGACCTCCTGCAACCCTCTACAGTTTGAAAATGCTCTCTCCAGGTGATCTGATGTATATCAGAGGCTGAATAACAACTGGACTTAGACACACCAATGGGCTTTGTACTCATCCCCAAAATGCCACTTCCCCAGGAACTGAAATGTCCAGGGACTGCAGGAGAAGAAAGGAGTCTGGGAAACCTCCCTATATTCTTGTATTTCTTTTGTTAACCTCCTTTTCATGCTCTTATAGACAGCCTTCCGATTTAAGCCACTATCATACTTGGAGACTGAAGGCCAACAAATCCAACTGTCTTTATTGCATATGACTTCTCCAAGTAGTAACTGTTTTGGGCAGTTTCAAAACCATTCTCCCAAATGTTGCCGGTTAGCATATAATAATCAATACAGGCATACCTCAGAGATATTATGGGTTTGGTCCCAGACCAGGGCAACAAAGTGAGTATCTCAATAAGGCGAGTCCATTTTTTTTTTTTTTTTTTGGTGTCCCAGTGCATATAAAAGTTATGTTTACACTATAGTCTATTAAGTGTGCAATAACATTATCATCTAAAAAAACAATGTACATACCTTAATTAAAAATACTTTATTACTAAAAAATGCTAACCATCGTCTGAGCTTTCAGTGAGTCATGATCTTTCTGCTGGATGGCTGCTGACTGATCAGTGTGGCAGTCAGTTACTGAAAGTTAGGGGGACTGCTGCAATTTCTTAAAATAAGAAAAATGAAGTTTGTCGCATCCAGTGACTCTGGCACAAACAATTTCTCTGTAGCTTGTGATGCTGTTTAAGAGCATTTCACCCACAGCAGAACTTCTTTTCAAAATTGGAGTGAATCCTTGAAAACCCTGCTGCTGCTTTATCAACTAAGTTTATGTGCTATTTTAAATCCTTTATCATTTCAACAGTCTTCTCAGCATCTTCACCAGGAGTAGTTTCCATCTCAAGAAACCATTTTCTTTGTTCATTCGTCAAAAGCAACTCCTCTCCTGTTCAAGTTTGTCATGAGACTGCAGCAATTCAGTCGCATCTTCAGGATCCACTTCTAACTCTAGTTCTCTTGCTATTCCCACCACATCCGCAGTGACTTTCTCCACGGAAGTCCCGGACTTTCAGTTCGTAAAACACGCGATATCTGCGAAGTGCCGTAAAGTGGAGTGCAAGGAAACGAGGTACGCCTGTGTTCACACTGTACAATAGGCTGATGAATGAACTTTTAGGTAATTCAGCTGAAAGCTTTCATCATTAGCTTTAAGTAATCAAGTCAATTATTCATTCATTCATCCTGCATTGAAGAGTGAATGCATTTGCTAGACATTTAAGTACTCAAAATAGTGCACTGATTAACAGCCTGAGATCCAGGTCTCCCTTGGTTCAAACCTAACTCCATCATTTCTCAGCTTTTTGACCTGGAACATAGTATCCAGCTCAGTCAATCTCAATTTTCTTTTCTGCAATGACAGGACTTGCCTTAATGGCGGTGGTATGAGAACACGAACTCGAAAACACTTAGCACAGTGCCTAGGACATGAGGGATAAGATTAAGGGCAAGATGGATAAGATTAGCTGATTTAGAGTATAGAAGTAAGGAGTCAAACACTAATTAATAGATGGAGTAAATGGGCAGAGAACATCTGAGTAGATCCAGTGTCTATTGTGGGTAGGATGGGGAGGGAGCAGTGTGTGCTCTGGGAAGCCTGCCGTGATACGGTGCTGAAATAAAGTTCTGAAGAAAGATCAGTAATCAAGCACACTTGAAAAAAATTCACTCTTGGGTTGCCTGGGTGGCTCAGTTGGTTAAGCATCTGCCTTTGGCTCTGGTCATGACCCCGGGGTCCCTGGGATCGAGCCCCACATCGGGCTCCCTGCTCAGCAAGGAGTCTGTTTCTCCCTCTGCCCCTTCCCCCGCTCGTGCTCATTCTCTCTCTCTTATAAATAGATGAAATCTTAAAAAAATTCATTCTTGTTTCTTACATGATTAATTGCATGCCATTTATAAAAATTATATACTTTAAAACTAAATATATTTAAAATGTTTAAGTTTTTAGTAATCATATATTTTGAGGGGGTGAGTTTATGAGTTCCATGGCTTCTAAGGGGAGAAGGAAAAGAAAAGAACTCACACCTGTGGTAGAAGTATCTCTAAAGGAGATTCCTGTATCAGGCTTGTTGGGTAGCCTAGAGCAGTGGTTCTCAACAGGAAACAGGTTTGTCCTCCGCCCCGCCCCCCAGGGCATCTGGCAATGTCTGGAGACATTTTTTATTGTCATGACTGGGAGGGTGCTGCTGGCATCTGGTGGGTAGGGGCCAGAGATGCTGCTAAACATCGAACAATACACGGGACCGCCCTCACCACAAAGAATGATCTGGATCAAAATGTTGAGAATGTCAGCCTAAATCAGTGATTCTCAAACTGTAGAGCACCAGAATCACTTGGAGAGTTGTTAAAACCCACATTGCTGGGCCCCACCCCCAGAATTTCTGATTCAGTAGGTCTGGGGTAGGTCCTGAGAATTTGTAGCTCTAAGTTTCCAGGTAATGCTGATGCTGCTGGTTTGGGGGCTCTACTTTGAGAACCACTGGTCTGTATAATCTCCATATTCATTTTCAAATCTGAAATCTCAGAGTTATGTAAACTTTTTTCACTTATACAAAATTTGAGTGGAAAGTTGCCGAGGTTGTATTTATGGCATTTACCAACAAGGCGCAGTTTATTATAGACATGTGTAGAATTAAACTAGTTATAAAATTTTAAAAGTAAGCCATCAATGTGCTGTCCTAGATTTCAGCTGCTGCCTTCTGGATGTCTTTTTCCTCAATGGCTTTCTTGGCCAAAAGTAATGTCACATTTAAGTTCTAGATATAAAGAACTACTGGCACTTTCTCTAAAATTCAAGTTTGTTACAATAAATCAGTCCCTCGGCATTCACCAAATAATCAATGTTCTCAAGTGGTAGCATCATTAATAATCATTTACTTTCCAATAATTATGCTATGATATTGGTACCAGGCATGGGTATACTTTTATTAAGCTTGATTTTTCCTTCCAAGTAGGCAGAAGTCTCGTTCCATTCTTCTCATCTTAAGAGGAGTTTAGGGATTTAAGACCACTTAAAGGAATCCATAATGATGTTGGAACACAGAGGATAGGCAGAAAAATTAAAGGGAACAGACTTCCAGGGCACAAAATAGAAATGATTCATAAAGCCTTGCATGTACACTTATTCGATCTCTTACTGATTCATTATGTTTTTATTCGATAAACTATATGAAGTATATAGAAGCTATTATGGTGTCTGGCTAATCTCCATTTCAGAACTGACAGAAGCAGGCATGAAATATACTATAAACAAAGTGGATAAGAGAAATGAGAAATAATTTGAACACTGTTAAAACTGCTAAGATTTACTAAGAAAGGTTGTATAATGTATAAAATAATCAATCAGATTTCATTCTATTAGCAAAGTCTGAGTCTATCTTGCCCAAAGGCAGAGAATTGGAAGACAGCATTTGAACCCTGCTCAGCATCCCCTGAAAAAGCCCATTTTTGCTTCTTGAATTGGCAGTATAATATTATATTGTATACAACACATGATGTACAAAAATGCATTGTATTTTTCATTTAGAAACAACCCAGAATTATGGAAAAGGAAGGCATATTATATCACAACCCTCTATTGATGTCACAACATTTGAGAACAAGTTTTAAAATGTCAGTGGTACCACTGCATTGAAAGTGTCTTTTAACTAGTCTCTCACTATCTCCAGACTCTTAACTTGTGGGCAGGAACCTCATCTCAAACCATCCATAATTCCCACAACCAGCACAGCCCCTGATGTGGCCAGGCTCAGAATGGCTCACTAAATGAATAGGCACCACCCAGGTACATGTGCATTATACCATTTACATTTAAACCTTCAGCTTTCATAGGACATAATTTGAAGGGTACCTTGATTCTTTAAGTAGAGAACTGGAAATACTCATAATAGGAAGAGTGAAACTGTGGACTTGTCTGTGAGAAAACACTTCCAATATTGAAAAACATCTGGAAGCTTCATACGAGAAGGAAGTTCTAGATTCTACAGTCCCAGGTTTGGCCACTCTCAAGAGCTCTCCTCAAGCACTGCGATGGGCTCTTAGGCTACTTTTGAGATCAAGTCAGAACTTAGTACTTAATCCCCACATTGTCCTGTGAAACAGTAATGGTAATGCACTGAAAATTCTTTTGGTTTGTTTCCCTTATCGCTCTTATTTACCCTTCTTCTGAGCTTCAAGTATGTGGGGTTCTTAATCTGTGTTCCTGGACCATGGTCCCCAAAGGGTCCAGGGATGAAGCTCTGTTTCAGTATAATTAGTTTCCTTTGTAATCCTATGTGCTTTATTTCATACATTTAAAAGCAGTATTCTGGGAAGGAGTCTATAAGCTTCCTCAGATGGCCAAATGGGTCCATGGCACAAAAATGGCTACAAATAACCAGGCTGCTTTGGCTGAAAGGTACTTGTTTATTACTCTTCCCTCCTCATAAGCTATAGAAGCAATTTCTCATGCCACATATATTTTATTTCCCTCCCAGAAGACTATCTTACCTTAACTTCCTGATTATTTCCTAGGTCTCAATGGAACTAACATGTCCCAGAAAATGGTACTTCTGCTATCATTTGAACAATTGCTAGATTATCACCCACAATTTACCTAGAGTAAAGGTCATTTTACATCACACTGACCATTGAAGTTAGAAGCTTTTTAGAAATTTTTAATGTTCATTTTTAAGGTTATACCTTTTTATGAGATGAAGATTTGTGTCCCCCCAAAATTCATATGTTGAAGCTCTAACTGTGGGTCCCTTGTGATGGGATTAGTGTCTTTATAAGAGGAGGAAGACAGAGAGATCTCACTCTCTCCCAGTGCCTGCACCAAGGAACGGCCATGTGAACACAGCCATCTGTAAACCAGGAACAAGGTCCTCCCCAGACATTAAATCTGCTGGCACCTTGATGTTGGATGTCCCAGCTCCCAGACTGTGAGAAATAAATTTCTGTTGTTTTAGTCACCCAATCTGTGGTATTTTGTTATAGCAACCCAAGCTAAGACATGTCTCTTCTCATTTACAAGTCTTTATCAACAATGTAGGGTTCACCAATACCAACATGCTTTTATAAAATAGCAACTTTCTAAAGAAAGCATTTTTTTAATATTGTTTTTTCACCGTGGTTCAGTAAGATGCTTACGCACACAATGAAAGACAGGAGTCCCAGACATGCCATATTTCTTCACAGCTCAACCCTGTTGCCATCACTAGCTAAGAGGCAAGGGAGAAATTTTGTGTGCAGCTTACTTAATGCAAATGGCTTAATATTTTAGCCTCAACAATCAGGTTCCTCTCCTCTAAACATCTCAAAAGCCTGCATTGGGACAAACGGCTAGATCATTTGTAGATATAGCCGAAGAATGTGAATCTGCTGTGAGACTGAGCTCACTCATGTCAAGCTCAACGCATTTCACTAGCAGCTTTGTTTACTCATGTTGAAACCAGAAGAGTTTCAAGATTTAAGATCATGGTGTGACTAGAAGAAATAGAAATTTTATATTGAAACACAACTTCTTCATTGCAACGTCTCTCTCTCTCTTCCCGTGTAAACACCTATGTTTCTGTGAGGAAGCAAAAATTCTCCATTTCCCACACTAGTCAGGGTGGCATGGGATGTAGAACCAGGAGGAACGCAAGAATGGGGTTTAAATGGCCCTTCTCACTTTCAACTTCAGTATGTTCCTGTAAGTTAAGAAGTTGAAGATCAAGTCTCACGGAGGTTGAAGTTGGGTAAATTCCCATGAATAATGTTCAACGTTCACAAGACACGGGGCCCTCAAGCAGGCCTTTAAAGGCCTAGAACTTGTGGTAGAAATCCAGGCTCTTCCGGAGAGTTTCTGAAATATGCCGTATAACCTTCAGATGCACCTTAGACCGATTTTCTTCTCATGTTCTTTCTTTCGCCCCTGAACACCCCCTGGTTGGCTCCCCCTACCAGGTGCCTTTGATTTAAGCCCCTCTTTTATTCAGATCTAAGCCCGGCACTTTCTCCATAAAAAACAAACTGCTAGGGTGATGAGGACTTAAAAATACCACCTTCCTCCCTGTGTTAGGTCTGGACTGATGGAAAACAGAAAAGAACACAGCCTTTGGACTTCACGTTTGTTGTAGTATTTTCACGTGTATTACCTTATTTGACAGCCACATCCATTCTATGAGCAACATAGGCCAAGAGTGGTTTCCCAGCTTAGAGAAGCAGAAAATCAGTTGTAGGGCAGCATGACTTCTATAGTCTCCTGTTTGTAGGGGAAATGAGAGTCATCCTCAGGGCTTCTACTACCCTACTGCGTGCTCTCCTGGCTCTTCCTGTTCCATTTGAAAGAGATAAAACTAATCTTCAGTGGGGGAGATGTCCCAGCTTTGTTCAGAATCCTCGAGAATGCCCAAGAATCTTTACTGTCAGGAACGTCTCTTGATGGCTTTTAAAAATGCTTTCTCAGAGTCTGTGGTCTCTCATCGTTCGTCTCTGAGAAAGCATTTTTAAAAGCCATCAAGAGACCTTCCTGACGGTGAAGATTCTTGGGCATTCTCGAAACAAACTGAGGGTTCTAGAGGGGAGGGGGGTGGGGGGATGGGTTATTAGCCTGGTGATGGGTATTAAGGAGGGCACGTACTGGATGGAACACTGGGTGTTATATGCAAACAATGAATCATGGAACACTACATCAAAAACTAAAGATGTAATGTATGGTGATTAACATAACATAATAAAAAAAAGTGCTTTCTGAGTGGCACGGGAAAAGTACAGAAGGTGTAAAGGCAGAACACCTGCGGTGGCCCCTTTGAAGTTAAACTTCATGTGGCATGGTAAGGAAACAATAAATATTTAGGGTCCTGGACTGATGAGATCTGTCCCACTTTCAGTTGTCACCTGATAAATTCCCATCCCACTTCAGCATAAGCTTAAAAAGGACACATTGGTAGCCCAAGACCAGAAAGAGAAAGGAATATTTACTCACATAACTAATGAAAACTGCCAAACACAGAACTGACTTTGCACGTATCCCGGATCTTCTCTACACTCACAGCTTTCGCAGAGGCTGCAGCTCTGAGGTGGTATGGAATAGGATTCTGATCTGGTACACGATTACCTGGTGGAGTCAGAAGCACCAGATAGACTATTTCCTTCAGGTTTTAAGAACAGCTTTTAGTTTGTCCCAAATCTAGAAAACAAGTTTTCACTCAGGTGACCGAAGCAGAACAAGTTGTGGCCCAAGGTGTTAAAAGGGAGGCTGGGGGACGGCCAGGAGATGGCTGAAGATGGCCAGTGGCTGTGAGCACAGAGAAGCCTTCGTTCCTGGTCCCAACAGGAAACGAGGCATGACCAACAGTCATAGAGCCAGCCTTTCTCCATCCAAGTTCCCCGGCTCCACTGCCTGCCTCTGAAATATCTCCATTCCTTACTACCTGGAAAACAGGCCAGCCCTCTTTTTTTTTTTTTTTTTTAATCAGCTGAGAACTGTACTTGGAAGCAAAGTTCTAGAACCGGAGTCTGCAGGATTCTGTCCACCTTCTGAGAGTGCATGACAGCCATTTTTTAACCCCTTGTTATTTTCTGGCTGAGCAGTCTTCCATTAATAGACTTAATACCTGTTTATTCTACTGCTCTTAAAAAAGTTTTCTGAAAGCTGCCAAAGGATGTTTTCACCATGTTCCTAGCAATGAATAGTCCTGCCTTTTCTGCCGATATAAGCAAGCCTGTGATTGACTGCCAAACTTAAAATTCTCGGGCTGAATCTAGTACACTAAAGCAGTGTTTCTCAAACTATGGGTCCCAATCCATTAGTGGGTTGTGAAATCAATTTAGAGGGTCGCAAGACGCATCTTTTAAAAAATGAAATACAGTTGACTGGAAGGAGTTCACTGTACTTACTGAGAGCAAGGATTGTTTTGTGGAACTTTTGTTTGGGTTTGTAGACACACACCGCTTGTAGGCTCAGGAGTTATATAAAATGTATTTTTTTACTGGGGACTGTGGTCATCCGTTTAAAGCCACTGCACCAAAGCAATGCCAGAAACGCTGAAAGAAGTGACTTGCTTAAGGAAATAAAGCCCTTCTGATTTCTGACTGTCGTCCGGAGTGCTGGCTAAGAAAAAGGGAGGGGAGAGGAGACTCACGAAAAATGGACCAGAGCCCAGTATGGGGTTTCAAGCCAGAGGCTTACAGGCCAAATGGGAGGGTTGGCAAGTGGACAAACAAGGGCTTTATTACTGCTGCTTATTAGCCACATGAAGACTAGGGAATTTTTAAAGAAATCAAGCACATAGGATTTAAAACACCAAAAAGAGCTCCAGGTATGCATCTTCACTTTGAGAGAGATATTTCATAAACTGCGTGCTTGATGGCTTGCACAAAGTTCTAAATTCTTAGTAAATACAAGCAAAAGTTTGTGTGCTTGAGATGCACATTCTATTTAGGTAGAAACATAAAACAGTGCCACGAATCTGCTCATTTTAATTGCAGTTTTATATGATTCTGACTTCAGAGAAACTGCATTCTTAATTTTTGTTCAGGTAAAATAGCCAGTGTGTCGGTGTATATCCAACCATTCAACAATCTTTTTTCGGGGGTGGGGGGGGGCCAGGGGTAGGGTGCTAAGGATTAAAATACAACTTTGCCTTTCAGAAATAAAACAAAATTTAAAATATCACTTGATTATTTATTACAATTGCACTTAAAGAAAACCTAATTATCTCCAGGAGTTTGTTTCTTGTTAAAGGGTATTAAATGTAGCCTAGGCTAAACCATCTATAAAGACTATTCCTTGTTTTAAAAACTGAAGTCTCTCTAAAATATTTTTAAATACCCTGAGATTGAAATCAGTTTCCTTACTTACTGGCATGACTAAAAATTCTCTATCTATATATAAACAAAAAAATCAGAGTATTGGGCTGCTCCCTATCATGCTGACGAATCTAAAATTTCTGCAACTTTACCTACAGATTTCCCCATCTCCAGCAAAGACCTCTGATGTTTTTCATAAACAACTTCCTTATTTTCAAAGGCAATGCTCAGCTTCTTCCTCCTGATTTTTAACTGTGGCAGATAGTATTTATTTTTCTGGGTACTATGTCCTAGCAAAGAAGAAATCAACTAAGTTGTGCTTCCTTTTCATTCCCTCAGCTGCCCAGAAACGTGTCTGCAAGGCAATAAAGTTTTCCATAATGTCTGGGCTGAAAAAACACGAGCCAAGATAAACCCCAAAACACTGGCAGAGGGAAAAATAGCTGGTGCTTAGTTACGTTTCTTTTTAGATATGAAGGAAGGGAAATAAATCTTCCAGCAAGTTTGCTTTAATTAAATGCAATGCATGTTTCTCTCTTCATGGGCCGTGCAGTCTCCTGTGTGTCCTGTTCTGGGCCCTTCTGAAATGTCTGAATTGACACCAGAGATATCTTGTAAACAAAATGTTCTTTCAAGTCAGCATCATATCCTAGGCATGTTCACTATAAACTTCAAAAACTATGTTCAACATTTTGAAACAAAATGATTATGGATCAAAGTTCCTCTGTAGATCTACTCAAAGGACTTAAGTTATTAAAGGTGTGATTTTCTGACAAATTACTTCAGTTTCCTGCCCCAAGAGATATGATGCACAATTAAGTGGTTAGAATACCCTAATTAATCAGAAATTGAAAAAAAAATCTTTCTGACAAGAGGAGCCTGATTTTTCTAGCAATTGTTGATCCTGGGATGGTGTTCAAATCAGTCACAGCCGCTGAACTGCCTAGTAATGACTAACCTTGAAACTTTTTACTTGGAGATCCCAAAGCAGTCATCTAGGCCTAGAGGCTAATATTTTTCTGTGCTCTGCCAGACGTGGAATAAAAGATCCTAAAATGATTCTTGAAATTTTTCTGACTGACCTGACTGTAGGGAAATGGCATAGTTACCCACCACATGTCCTGTTCCCACAAATTTCCATACCAAAGAGGAGCAGTTAAGGCAGGTCAGGTTCAAACTGAGCTTAGTCTTCGGACTCCCCAGGACTGTGTAAGGACAGGGAGCGGGCAGTCACTTGTCCTGGTCACCTGTGATTAATCACACTTTCCCTCCAGAGGGCCTTACCCGACTAAGAGAGACGCACAAAATAGGTTCCTATTTTCCTTTTTCTCCGGCAACTGGAGATGAGAAGCCAAGTTGTACCTGAACCCAAATTTCAAGGAAACACTTAAACTAAATTCCTAAGACACAGCGGTTGAAAGACTTTAGAAGAAGGACTCCGGAAAATGGAGGCATTTTGAATCGTGGCTCTGCCCTTTTCTCTCATTAGCAAATGACACAGGACTCTGCTTACATCTGTCTCAAATATGAGGTGCACACTTCTTGCTTTCAAAGCTCCATCAGGCACTCTGTGAATGCACGGGTTATTGTCAGGTGTATTTCGTGTGAAAGAAAACGGTGGCTGTCTTACACACCATGAATGAGGTGTAAATCAGTCCAGCATTTTGGCAACATTTGTCAAAATTCCATGAGCATATATCCCTTGACCTTACAACCCCACCTCTTGGAATTTATCCCACAGACACATTCATTCAGATAGATGTATTCACTGTGGCTTATGTAAATGTTCATCAGCAGAAGACCCAGTAAATAAGTTTTGGTGCATTAATTATACTACAGACTAATATGTGGCAATTAAAAAGAATGAGAGGGAATAGAGTATATTTACAGTATTTCCACAAAATCATAACACCTGTTATCTGTAAATATAGTTATATGGAGAGGTATGGGAAGGTGTCAGAGTTATATTATTTGAAGAAAGAGTAAGTCATAGTGTGATAGAGGGAGTATGATCCAATTTGTGCAAAAGACATATTTGTGTGTATGTGTATGTATAGTAGAAATGCTGTGCACACAAAATTTTTGATAAGGTAGACAAAAAAATTTTTTACTAGTGGTGACCTGCAGGGAGTAGGGCTGGGAGATGGGGATGGGGATTTTACATTTTATTTTATATCCTTCTGAACTTCTCAATGTCATTAATTCTTCTTCTTCTTCTTTTTTTACTTGCATTACTTTTAATAAAACACTTTTTAAAGAGCTCCATGGTCACAGTGTCTACAAAAATGACGCCTTTCAGCCCTCAGGGGCATTACGGATGTCTATAAATGTAATACTTGTATTTTGAACGTAAGCAGGGCTCTGAATGAGATGCAGATATTTGGCTTCCTTCTCTGAGTTCCCCACACATGGCATTAAGTGCACCACTTTGCTCTTTGCCCTTCTCCCTGGCTGGACGGTAAAGCCCCCTGCTCAGGGCCAGGAACCATCTTGCCCTCATTCATGAATCCCTGGTTCTCAGCACAGTACCTGGCAAATATCGGGTAGCCAATAAATCTAGCTGATTAAAAAAAAGTCAGTGGCCTCATCTCAACTACAGTTGTTAACAGGATCATTAAATGTTAGGTTTAAAAATCAATAAAGGAAGGAGGGCAACTTGCTTTGAAGCTATTTGCAAAATTAGCCATGAACCAAAAATTCAGAACACAAGGAGTAGACTAGAGGCCTTTGAACCACTCTTTGGAAGACTTTGTAGACTCTTGCTCTGATTTTCACAGTTATTTCAGAAGGCTTCTCTCTCTCTCTCTCTCTCTCTCTCTCCCTGTTAAAGGACAGCTACTCCTGCAAAATGCGTTTCACTAAGATTTAGAACTGCTTGCTGGAATTTCTCCAGACGTTCTGGGAAAAGGATTTTGAGGAAATGTTCATTTAGTTTGATTAAATTATTCCCTTTGTGGAATCTGATGGAAAGAGGAGAAGGGGATGGAGGAATCGAGATGTACATGGCAAATAAACTAAAGACCACAACTGCTCTCTGGAACTGAAAACCAACAGGAAGCTGTAGAACATGGGTGTCTGGCTTGGTAGCCCAAACTCTTCCAGAAGTCCTGAGCCTGCTAAGCCTAGCCTCTCCTTGGCCTTTCTTTGAGAGGCAAGATCTTGTAGCCGTTTTGAAGTTAGGATGTCCTGGGTTCAAATGCAGCTCCATCACTTACTAGCTGTGCAACCTCGGGCAGTTTGCTTCACCTCTCTCAACCTGTTTCCTTATCAGTCAAATAGGATCACATAGTTCCATCTCAGAGGGTTTGTGAAGGTTGAGTGAGATAATAGCTGTAAGACATTTCACATGGAGTACCATAAGGGTAACAAGTGCTACGACTTTGTGTAAATAATACTATAAGTACATTCTGGCAAAACAATACCAGAATACCATAAACACAGGATTCTTGCTGCAAATTTGGACCAGTTCCTTTGGCTTCCTGGCCCTTTCACTGATCTATGCCAGAGTTCCCAGGCCACATAAAACACCCATGTCCCATAAATTACACGGGGGCATTTCAATGCAAAAATGGAAGTTTTGCCAAAGTATTTTAATTTATTTAAAAAACACCAAATTTTACCAATTTTCTAAGAAAAATATATCATTTGATAGAACTTCTTAGCTGCAAAATTTTCTTTTGTTTCTTTCTCTTAGTTTTTTGTACATGCTACCCTTCACGGGTCTGTCCCAGAATCAAGTATAAAATATTAGTGATTTCACCCAAAATTAGGTTGGTTACCTTTGAAAGTTCTCTGTATTGCTGTGTTGTGGTGCTCTGAATGAGGATCATGACTTCCAGACACTCTGATGCCTGAATGGACTGGAGAACGTTGAGACGTGTTGTTAAGTCAGCTAAGCTGCTGAGCTTTCCCTAGAGTTTGGAGCCACTCACGCCAGTATCATCCAACCACACTGCAGGGCCCGCACTTCCGGTCAAATAACCCAAACGCAATGGACATGTAACTCCAGTCACTGGAGATGAAATGTCCCCTTCACATGAGCTGTACATTGCTTTCTAATAAGTGACCAGCTCTCAGCATGGTCATCCAAGGCTCGAAAGGAAACAGGATGGAGATGTTCTCACTCAAAAGTAAGAAGATAAATTATCCGCAAATTCAAGAAAATCCCCTCTAGCCTTCTGAAAAACCATGACCAAAAAATGTCCCAGTACCTATGACACCAACTCAAATTTCTCACACAATCCTATTTTTTAAATTTAATTTAATTTTTTAAAAAGATTTTTATTTATTTATTTGACAGAGAGAGACACAGCAAGAGAGGGAACACAAGCAGGGGGAGTGGGAGAGGGAGAAGCAGGCTTCCCGCCGAGCAGGGAGCCCGATGCGGGGCCCTATCCCAGGACCCCGGGATCATGACCTGAGCCGAAGGCAGATGCTCAACGACTGAACGACCCAGGCTCCCCATCACATAATCCTATTTTAAATGTTGCCCCAAGTCTGAAAACTTAGCACTATGGTTCTTGGAAACCCAATTTAAATGTATAAAGAAAACTGATATTCCTTATAGGAGGGCATACATGAGCACATTATTATATTATCGAAACCAGCTCAAGATATAAGAAAGAAATTTGAACATATATAAGCAACATTTTGAAAAGCCAAATAACTTATGTCAATGCATGATGGGTGACAGCTCTAACCACAATTCGGTATATTTAGAAGATGCAAATGTGAATTTTTTGGAAGTAATATTTTACGGCACAACAATGTGTAATTATTATACAAAAGCAGGTAGTTAAATAGCTACAAGTATGTGCCCGGAAGTTACTGATTACCATGCAACTTCCTGACCTGATATTAAGTTGAGTGATTAGATGATGCTTTTTAAGACCACGTAGCTTAGTGTTTTAAGTACAAAGACAAGTTTTGTTCAGAAGTTTTCCATTTTAGATAATTACTATACCCGAACTTTTTACTTAAAAATTTTCTTTCAGTAAGTTTGCTTAGTATAACAGCACCAAATGGCTACTTGATACTTTTGAATTCATCTGGAATTCGACAGCCTTCCTCATTTTCTTTGACTCACACGGACAAATTAGAGAGCGAAAGTGGGCGAATCTCACAGCATGGAGTGTTGGAGGGCCAGCCTGGGGTTTCTGAGGTTTGGGTCCCAGGTGTAGGCCTACTGTGTGTCTGTGGCTAGTCATTAACCTTCTCCAGTGGTCAGGCTTCCCATCTGTAAAAGGGTGGGATTTATCCAATGATGTCGAATAGGACTTATTGTGATAATGGCAATACTCTTTATCTGTACTGTCCAAAGTGGGAGCCATTAGCCATGTGTGGCTACTGAGCACCTGAAATGTGACTGGTGTGACTGAGGAAATGAATATTTAATTTTGTTTTTTATCAATTTACATTGAAATTAAAGAGCCACCCAGGGCTGGTGACTGTAGTACTGGACAGCACAGATTGATGATCTACATCCCTTTTTACCTAATGTTATACCCTCCTCCTACCCCAACTTACCACTTAGCTTTCTCTTTTGTACCTTTACCTCTCCAACTCCATTGTCTTTTCATTTCACTTAGAATTAAAGGTCAGATATGCCTCCTTTGCCATTCCAGCTTAGAGTTGAGAGCTTAGAGTTAACCTGTAGCATTAACCCACTACTTGAAATGGAAAAAAGGACCAGGTCTTAAGAACCTCTTTGATCTTCCATTAGGGCCCCATTGGAGAGTCCAGAGTTATTTGGATGGAATGAGAGCTGACTTCTATCACGTCAAAAGGCAGCATTGATGTGGCTTCCTATTTTAGGATAATGTCAGCTTCAGTTAAAAGCTTTGCCGTCCAGAGCTTCTGCTAATAAATATGGCCACACTGTCAGAATGGGCAATTCATTTGCCAAACATCGTCTGCTGTGATTAGGTGGTGTGATTCCTACCACGTGCCAAGACCTCGGACTAAGTTCTCAGGCTGGGAATTTGAGTAAGTTTCCCTCCTCCTTTAAGAAGAGCCCAGGTCTAAAAGAGGAGCATGGCCAGAAGATAAATATTTACAACACACCATGACACATCCTATAATCCAATATGTGAACAGTGTGTTGTAAGAATACAAGGAGAGAGCAAATCTTCATCCTCAATTCCTGGCCAGCGAGGGAAGGTTTCAGGAATGAGTTATCGTAGGATGAACAGGAGTGTATAAAGGTATTAAGGATGGAGGAGGGCACTTCTGACAGAGAAGCATGGTTCCTTCAGGGATGGCTGTTGAGTAGGGCTGTCCAGAAGCTTTATGCTTAAGTTTATGAGAACAATGTTAAGACATTAGAGCTAATTTTGCCACCTCTCACTAAAAAGTCTTTTAGCTAAACTATTTCTCCGATAGGCAAAATGATTCAAACTTTGGGTTCTGGATTTTTGCTTATTTTAAGGGCAACTTCCAGTCCCTTGATAAATGACAAGAGCCCTACCCTTTCCAATCCCACTTAGTTCTACCTCTTGGACATAGTAAAGGAAATTCTAAGGCATATCTGAGAAAAGAAGTCTTTTTTTTCTTTTTTAAAGATTTTATTTATTTATTTATTTAGAGAGAGTGTATGAGTGGGGGGAGGGGCAGAGGGAGAGGGAGAATCTCAAGCAGACTCTGTGCTGAGCGTGGAGCCCAATGTGGGGCTCGATCTCACAACCCTGATATTATGACCTGAGCTGAAACCGAGTCAGATGCTTAACCGACTGAGCCAGCCAGGCGTCCTAAGAAGCAGTCTTTTGAAGGGATTGAATACAAGGTAGGACCCATGAGTTAGAGAGGAGGAAAAGAGTTAAGAATTTGCATAAACATGGAGCATAGTCATCTGGCGCATTGAGTTCCCAATCAAAATAGAAGCATTTTTCATCACCAGAGTGATGGAATCTTAGAATCCAAATCTTACGTGGGAGAGTCTAATGCTAACCTCTGTGAAATCTCTTGGTCTCCAAGAAGAGTTTGTTTCTTGCATTTTCTTTTCCTACAGTGAACTCACTGGGGTAGATGGGTTATAAAATGCTGGTGTCTGCCTCTCTGGTGATCTGCAGAAAGCAATTTCTGCATTCTTGTGATTGTCCATTGAATGGCTGCACTTCATTGTCTGTATAAGCAGTTACGCCGCCCTTGCCCCGCCATTTAGAAATTTACAGGCTAAAAGTATGATGACTCAGACAGGATATTAAGGCCCTATAAACAAATACATACTCATTATAGAAATATACAATAAATGTTTTCCTTATGTGAAAGCCACAGGGCAGGGTAAATTGTGGAAGGAGTGGTGGCAGATTTGGCGTTCACCAATTAGATGATGCTGAGATTCCCTCCATGTTTTCCCTGCTGTTCATAAACACCTAGAAGAGGTTTCCAAGCTCCTTCCCTCTGTTTTAGATAGTTGTTCATAAATACTGTACATTGGAATCATCTGGGGGGGATGCCCAGAAAAAAATTTAGATGCCCAGAAAAAAAAAAAAATCCGGATGCCCTAGTCACTTCCCAGATAATTAAATTAGGAGCTCTAGGGGTGGAATCCAGCCCTCAATATTTTTTAAATTCCTTGGGTGATTCCAAAATGCAGCAAAAATTTTAAAAATTTAGATGCCCAGAAAAAAAAATCTGGATGCCCTAGTCACTTCCCAGGTAATTAAATTAGGAGCTCTAGGGGTGGAATCCAGCCCTCAATATTTTTTAAATTCCTTGGGTGATTCCAAAATGCAGCAAAGTTTAGGAACCTCTGCTTTAGACTTGAGAGCAGTCGAATATTCCTAAATTTGGAGTTAAAAATACAGATTCCCGGGCCCCTCTCCCAGATCCAGTGAATCATCATCTCTAGGGGTGGGCAGATCTTGATGTTTACCTTTTTTTTTTTAAGATTTATTTACTTATTTTACAGAAAGAGTGGGAGTGAGAGAGTGCGTGTGTGTGCTGGGGGAGGGTTAGAGAAAGAGAATCTCAAGCAGACTCCTTGCTGAGCATGGAGCCCAACGTGTGGCTCAATCCTACAACCCTGAAATCATGACCTGAGCTGAAACCAAGAGTTGGATGTTCAATCGACCCAGGTGCCCCTTGATGTTTACTTTAAAAAAAAACTCCAAATCAAAACTCGCTTTGGAGTTTTGATGCCCAACCGTAGCTGAAAACCTCTGTTCTAAAGCACTCATTTTGATTTCTCCTCTCATGTGTTTATGAAATGTGAGAAAGATTAAAATAGAAGAATGAGGTCCATTCAAGACTATATAGGTGATACTTTCTGGGACACCCCTTTGCTTCTTTCTTTTTTTGGTTTCCATTTTTTATTAAAGTATAACACACTTATAGACACATGCAGGGGATGTAAATGTATGAACTATGTAAACAGCACACAGATAAAAAACCTGATGTTTACCAGTCATCCAGGAGCATTCCCTCACAGGCATGACCCAGGGCCCATGGGAACCACAGACCTGATTTCTAATATCACTTCTTCTCATTAAAAGGTTTTATTTGTTCCCATGATCACCCTGCAGTATAGTGGGCCTATTTAGAGCAAATAATTATTGAGAGATAATTACTGGGCCAATAGTATTTTGAAGACAAACGACCTAATCCATCTTGTATTTCTCTTGCTCATGGTTATTGAAAACAAGGAAGAACATGAGAAAGAAATATTTTCCCAGATTTTCATATATTGTTAGTTATTGGGTGCAATTTTCTGACACTCTGTAACCCTAAGTCTTGTAACAACTCTGCAAAAGTAAGAACTAGTGTCATCTCTACTTAACAAATGAATAAACAGAGGCTTAGAGAGGAAGCAAATTGCCACATTTGGCTTTAGGTCCCACTTACACAGAAGGCCCTTCCCCTGCACTGCACACTGTCTCTCACATTTGTAACTTATTGAGAGTTTAATCTCCTATAAATATCAGCATAAAAAAAGGTCTCCCGGCATTCACACTATGAAATTCTGATTATGGATTATAACTCGTTTGGTTGTTTCTTTAAAAATCCACTCCAAAAATACTTTATGAACTGTAATTCTCAAATCACATAGATGAGTTTTTAGTTAATGTAGTTTTTTTCTGATTAGGAAAGTAATTTATATTCACTATAGAATAAGATCAAAATATAGAAGAAGAAACTATGAATCATGCATTATACCCAAGTGTTCTCTAAAAATAAGAAGGGCTTTCAAGAGCCTGGGCAGGGTAGGTCTCTGGGAAGAGTTACTTGATCTTTGGATGCTTTTCAAGAGATTTGAGGTGATAACTTATTTTTGAATATTTCTAAGTATTCTGGAGTTAACACAGACCTGACACTCTATACCACGTAGTGTGCAAACAATTTGAAAGGATCAATAAACTATCCGATCTCAGGTTTTCACAGGTTGCCAGGTGTAACTTCATTCCCCCATGATTTAAAAAAAAAATAGTTCTTATGAACACACACACACACAGACACACACACATGCATTGTTCCTCTTTTTTCTACTTGTTAATAGTATTGGCTGAAATTATGGTATTTAGAAATTTATCATCAGTACATCTGAATTCTTAATAGAGATTCCAGGAAGCCTTGAGTTTTGTGGGCAAGTTTTTTTTTTTAAAGCAAACATACCAGAGTTTATACCTTTGCATGCGTGTGGTTTTTTTCTGGAGGAAAAAGCTGTGTAGTGCCTTTTTCAATGTATTCCCATGGCTCAAAATATTCTGGGGGAATTACAGAAAGCAGGGCCAAGGCATCTTTGAATGGAACGTCCCAACACTGCCTCTCAGTTCCTGGTCTAAACGGCGCAGGAACTTTCTCACTTACTCAGCAATGACTCTGTCAAAAGCCACTGATTACATCTCTGCGTCTGTCCAGTCAAATCACAAAACAATATCCTCACTACACCTCAGGGGGAGCAGAACCCAAACACTTTGCTCCTTCTGGAATTTGGCATCTACTCACAGGATCGAGGAGCTTGAGAGGTGAGCAGGGGCGGCCTCCTACCTGAGGCTGACAGTCGCGGATCCAGGGTGGCTGGTGACGTGTCACTTTGCTCAATTATACCAAGAATTAGGGGATCAAGAAGTTTAAACAGGATCCCAGGCATTGTGACTCAAAAGAAAGAAATCTTTTCCACTTAAAACCTCAAACATGACTTCTAGCACGATCTGCCAATCACTGTACCCATAAAAAAAGCTGATTATTCTTCTGTATATTTCTCAAATCTCTTATATATACATATCCATGGTATAGGTGTACCACAATGTTTTTCAATCATTCCCTGATTGCTGGGCATTCATTTTGTTTCCAGATTCTTCTTTCCTTCATCACAACAATGATGCAATAACATTCTTGTTTACCAAATCTGGCATACTGATGTTTTTATTTTTATGGGCCAGTTTCCCAGAAGCTGAGTCATGTAATATATGGTGTGTGTTTGTGTGTGTGATGTGTGTGTGTGTTTGCATTAAGACTTTTCAAAAATTCACAAGACCATAGCAATGTATGAGATTCACCCCCCTCTCCCCCATCTCTCATCTACCACAGTGGTGGATATTAGGGCTCTTTTAAAATTTTTACCAATTTGATGGGAGAGTTAGTATCTTATTATAGTGGACGAATGGTAGCCCCCATCCCCCCAAAAGATATGTCCATGTCCTAATTCCCAGAATCTATAAATATGACCTCATTGGAGAAAGGGTCTTTGCAGATATAACTAAGGATATCTAGATGAAATCATTGTGGATTCTCTGGTGGGCCCTAAATTCAATAAATATCTTTATAAGAGACACATGGGAGAGAGACACAGGGAGAAGAGAGCCATGTGGAGAAGGAGGTGGAGACTGGGCTGATAGAACCACCAGCCAGCAAACACCTAGAGCCACCAGACACTGGAAGACCAAAGGATATATCCTCCCCTAGAGCCTTCAGGGAGAGGATGACCCTGACCTTGATTTTGTTTGGACTTCTCGCCCTTAGAACTGTGAGAATAAATTTCTATTGTTTTAAGCCACCAAGTTTGTAGTAATTCATTATGGCAGCTTTAGGGAACTAATATACTCATTGTTACCATAAACTTGTGTTCTTCCAAAAACTACTGAGGTTGAACATATTTTCATGTGGCTTTATTGGCCATTTGGATTTGCTGTCATGTGACTTGACTATTCAGATCTTTTCCCCATTTTCCAAAGTTTTTTTTCCCCCTAATAATTCTTATAACCACTGTAAAAATGCAGACGTGAACATATTGTCTGCCACATGTTGGAAGACATCTAGCATATGTCTTTAGAGTTTGTTTATATGTTTGATCATACAATTAAAACAAATTACATGGTACAGCATGCTCATCTTTTCCTTTATCCTTTATGAGTTAGTTCCCTGTTGAATATAAACATTTCCCTGACATCTGGGTTATAAAAATATTCTCTCAAATCTCCTTTAAAATGTTTGTTGTAGGCACAGAGAAGGTCCCCAAAGACGTCCATGCCCTTATCCCGGGAACCTAGGAAAATGTTGCCTTTCATGGCAGAAGGGACTCAGGTGTGGTAAGGGGGCAGACTTGAGATGGTGAGATTATCCTAGATTATCCGGGGGGGGGGTCCAATCTAGTCACACAAGTCCTTAAGGGGAGAACATTTCTTAGGTGTGGTCAGAAGGAGATATGACTACAGAAGTATGGTTAGAGAGATGCAACATCGCAGGCTCTGAGGATGGAGGAAGGGGCCACAAGCCAAGGAATGTGGACGACTCTTAGGAATAGCAAGGAAATGGATTTTCCCTCAGTGCCTCAGAAAGGAATGCAACCCTGCTGAGACCTATGTCAGACTTGTTACCTACAGAATTGTTAGATAATACATTTGTTTTCTTGAAGCTACTAGGTTAGTGATGATTTGTTATGGCAGCAATAGACAACTAACATACATTAATTGCTCAATTAAAATAAAGTGTGCCCTCATCTATCTGGAATTTACTTTTGAAGATGTTAGCAAGTAGGGGTACAGCTTTAGTTCCAGATGGACTCTCCAGTCAGTGTTGATCAGTTTGTTTACTCCTTTGCCAATATCACGTTATTTTGATATGGTTCCTTCAATATGTTCAAGTATCTGGTAGGCAAGTGAACCTCTTCTTTTGTTGTTTTTAAAATAGTTTCTTAGGTTTTCACAGATAATGTTTTATGTTCTTCAAATTATCATTTCTTGCTGAAGTTTATTCCTAAGTATGTTATAATTTGTATTGTTATGGTAACAATTCCACTTCTATTTGTAATTGATAACTATTATAAATAAAGCACACCATGTACAACGCTGAGAGCCTGAGAACTTGCTGTTCCCTCTCACTAGAATGGGCTTCTTCCAGTTATCTGCATGGCAGGCTTCCTCATGTACTTCAAACCTCTGCTCAGATGTTCACAGTTTTAACAGTGAGGCCTTCCCTGATCACGCCATAGACAACAGCATACCTCTGCCTGCTGCCCACCTTCCTACCAAGCATTTGCTATAAGCTATTTGGCTTTCTATTTTTCTCCATAGCACTTGTTACCATCTGACTTACATTTAGTCATTTGTGGTTTATTTTCCATTTCCTCCAACTGCAATGTCCCTTTTGTTGACTACTATTATCTCCAGGCCCTAGATGAGTGTTTGGCATTCATTCAGTTGGTGTTCAATAAATATCTGTCAAAGGAATGACTAAAAAGAAGACCTATTGATTTTTCTACATTTATTTTTCAATCTTGCCACCTTGCCAAATATCATTATCAATTGTAGCAATTTTTTACTGGAGTCTTTTGACTTTTGTAGATATGCCATCACATCATGAACAAAAAAAATGATAATATTAGTTTTCTGGTTGCATGAATTATGCTAAATATTTATTCTATATAAATTTACTGGAACTTCTGAAGCTATCATGAATAACGTTGGTGGAACCAGGGATTTCTATCTGCAGAAGATTGCAAAGACGGTCTCAGTTATCTCCGTATCCATGTCCTTTGTCATGAAACTTCGCAGTGCCCTCACATCCTGAGTCTAGGCTGAGCCCCATGAGTGCTTTGGTCAATGGGATGTTAGCAAATATGATACCAGCAGAGGCTTGGAAAATGCTCTGACATTGTAAATGTCATTGTAAATGCTCTTATTCTTATTCCTCTGTCACCACCGTGAAGGCATGCCTGGGTTGGCTGGGGAAGGTGAGAACATGTTGTACAGAGTAAAATTTTCCCAATTGTTCTAGCAGAGGCCATCTTAAATTAGTCCACAGCCAGCCAGTCCCGGATACATGGGTAAGCCCAGTCACTATCCCAGAGCTGCCTAGATAACTGGTAGCTGACCACAGACAGGCACAAAAGCCCAGCCCACATCCCCTGATCCCCACTGACTGTGAGTTACTTATATGTTTATTATCATATGTCCTTGGAGTTTGGTAGTTATTTGTTCTAAGGTATTATTGTGACAATGGATGATTGAAACACTCTCTTATGCCTAAATTTAATGTAAAGAGCCTTAGAGTTTCACCATTTAGAATTTTGTTATTTCTTAGTTTTGGCAGATAGTCTTTATCATATTTAAATAAAACAGAAGTAGAAAGTAATTAAAGTTATCATATTTCAGTAAAAGAGAAATAGAAAGTAAGGTTTTTTTTTTAAAGATTTTATTTTTTTGACAGAGAGAGACACAGAGAGAGAGGGAACACAAGCAGGGGGAGTGGGAGAGGGAGAGGCAGGCTTCCCGCTGAGCAGGGAGCCCGATGTGGGGCTCCATCCCAGGACCCTGGGATCATGACCCGAGCTGAAGGCAGACGCTTAACGACTGAGCCACCCAGGCGCCCAGGTTTATTTTTTTAAATTAAAAATGGTTGAATTTTTCAAATGCTTTTTCTACATGTATTGTTATAATCTTTTTTTATTGATGAGACAAATTATTCTGATAGCTCCCCTGATTTTTACCCATGTTTATGCTCCAGGAACAAGTCCTTCTTTGTCATAACGTATTATTCTCTTGGGGTCCTTCTGGACTGCTTTATTTAAAAGTTTGCATCTGTATGTATAAGTGAAATTGGTCCATAGGTTTTTGGTTTGTATTTTGTTCCTTGGGTTTTGGAATAAAGGTAACACTGGCTTTAGGAAATGATTTGGAATTTTCAGGATTGATCAAGGAGCCCAAATACAAGAAAGGACATAAAGATTTGAAACATATAAGCCACACAATCTAACAGATTTCTGCACAGACCTTGCATCACAATTGAACATTAATAAAATAAATAAATTACAAGGCTGAAAAGAAAATTTTAACTTATTTTACAAAGTAGATACTCGAATAGATCATAATCTTAGATCATAACCAAATAAAGTTGATATTAAATAATAAAGCAATAGCTAGTCAAGCTTAACTACTTGAAAAATAAAATAAAATAAAACTTCCTTCAAAATGACTCTAGAATTAATGAGAAAAGCAAAATTTAACCTTAAACTATTTCCTACCAAAACTTATGGAACATAGCTAAAGTTATATTCAGAGGAAAATGTACAGCTTATAGTTATGACAGCTTTGTTCCTGAGAGACTTATAATAAATGAACACAGTGCCAATACTAAGAAATTCCATGAAGAACAAAAGGATAAACCCGAGTAAAGAATGAAGACGGAATTAGTAAAGATAAATACTGAAACGAATGAAGTGGAAAACCAAAATGGTAGAAAGAACAAATAAATTCAAAAGCTGTTTCTTTTATAAAATATAAAACCATTGCATGAGTATGATTCCGGAAAGAAGAGAGGAAAATATTAGGATTGAAAAGAAGAAACACACACAAACATGAAAGTAATTATAAGGAAGTACTACATTAAATTCTATTGCAATAGATGTGAAATTCTAGAGAGAAGGGGTTATTTCTTAACAAAATAGGAATTAACTAATCCAAGAAGAATGAGAAAAATTTAATAAAAAGAGATTGAAACAGTAATTAAAATTCTGTCATTTAAAAGGATGTGTTGGGGACGGGGGTATGAGGATGCAGCAATTTCAGAGCTGGGGTCCAACTAACTTTTAAAGAACAGATGATTCCAGGGGCGCCTGGGTGGCTCAGTCGTTGGGCGTCTGCCTTTGGCTCAGGTCATGATCCCAGGGTCCTGGGATCGAGCCCCACGTTGTGTTCCCTGCTCGGCAGGAAGCCTGCTTCTCCCTCTCCCACTCCCCCTGCTTGTGTTCCCTCTCTCTCTGTGTCTCTCTCTGTCAAATAAATGAATAAAATCTTAAAAAAAAATAAAGAACAGATGATTTCAAAGTAGATACTTGAATAGACCATAATCTTAGATCATAAGCAAATAAAGTTGATATTAAATAATAAAGCAATAGCATTTGCAACGACGTGGATGGAACTGGAGGGTGTTATGCTGAGTGAAATAAGTCAATCAGAGAACGACATGTATCATATGACCTCACTGATATGAGGAATTCTTGATCTCAGGAAACAAACTGAGGGTTGCTGGAGTGGTGGGGGGTGGGAGGGATGGGGTGGCTGGGTGATAGACAGTGGGGAGGGTATGTGCTATGGTGAGCACTGTGAATTGTGCAAGACTGTTGAATCACAGATCTGTACCTCTGAAACAAATAATGCAATATATGTTAAGAAAAAAAAAGATAGCAGGAGGGGAAGAATGAAGGGGAGTAAATCGGAGGGGGAGATGAACCATTAGAGACGATGGACTCTGAGAAACAAACTGAGGGTTCTAGAGGGGAGGGGGGTGGGGAGATGGGTTAGCCTGGTGATGGGTATTGAGGAGGGCACGTTCTGCGTGGAGCACTGGGTGTTATGCTCAAACAATGACTCATGGAACACTACATCAAAAACTAATGATGTAATGTATGGTGATTAACATAACAATAAAAAATTAAAAAAATTAAAGCAATAGCTAGTCAAGCTTAACTACTTCAAAAATAAAATAAAATAAACTTCCTTCAAAATAACTCTAGAATTAATGAGAAAAGCAAAATTTTAACTATAAACTACCTAGAACCAATGAAAAGGAGAATATTTATTTCCTACCAAAACTTATGGAACATAGCTATTTAAACTGTTCTGGACCATTTACCCAAAGGATACAAAAATATGAATTTGGAGGGATACATGCACCCTGATATTTATAGCAGCATTATCTACAATAGCCAAATTATGGAAAGAGCCCAGATGTCCATCGACTGATGAATGGATAAAGAAGTGGTATATATTGTACTATGGAATATTACTCAGCCATCAAAAAGAATGAAATCTTGCTATTTGCAACAACATAGATGGAGCTAGAGAGTATAATGCTAAGTGAAATAAGTCAGAGAAAGACAAATATCATGATTTCACCCATATGTGGAATTTAAGAAACAAAACAAATGAATAAAGGGGGGGAAAAAGAGAGACAAACCAAGAACAGACTCTTAATGATAGAGATCAAACTGATGGTTACCAGAGGGGAGGTGACTGGGGGGATGGGTGACGTAGGGGGCGGGGACTAAGGAGGGCACTTGCTGTGATGAGCACCGGGTGTTGTATGGAAGTGTTGAATCACTCTAATGTATATCTGAAACTAATATTATATTGTACGTTTACTAACTGACATCTAAATAAAAACTTGGAGGGAAAAAAACTATTCTGGGCCCCTGAAAAAGATGAAAAGCTCCTAAATTCGTTTTCAAATTATTTCAATCAGTGGTTCTCAGAGTGGTTTCCCGGACCACCAGCATCAACATCATCTGGAAACTTGTTAGAAATGCAAATTATCTGGCTCCACTGAGACCTACTGAATCAGAAGGTCTGGGAGTGAGGGACCAGGAACCCAAGGCCCTTCTGGGAGTCAAGTGCATGCTAACATTTGAGAGGCACTGTTGTCAGTGTAACTGGCATACATTTTACACACCAAAGGCTATAATTTGCTTTGTATTCAGGAGTATGTCTCCTAAGTCTACCCACTTTCCTTTCTTTTTCTCAACATCATAATCTATCTTCCCGCACGTTATATTGAACTTGCTCACACAATTTTACCCTCCCATACATATATAAGTATATACACATATATACATATATTTATGTATAATACACAGATACAAAAATTTATGTATAATACATAATAATTTATGTATAAATACATATATTTATATATTTTTTTATTTTTTCAAAACAAGTCTCTTCTATGTGCAGTTACATACAGGCATTTACTCCTATGACTGATTACCTGGAAAATCATTTCTATGGATTGCAAAGGATGTGGAGGTAGGAATTAGCATATATAGGTGGACTGTATATGGCACTATTGGGTAGGAATGTGCATGTAACATCAATACACTGGTGTTGGGGTTGCTGCTGGCAATAGAAGTTGCATGTGTGGGATGAGGCCAAGGTCAATGGTGGTACAGGTATCAATATTAGTATCTGTTGATAGGTGGTAACTGATCCCAAGCTAAGTTCAACATGACCATTTGCATGTTGCATTCTAATTATCAAATGAAAAGAAGTACATTTTCCTTTAAGTGCCAACTGATAACAACGGGTTGGAAGCATTTTGATACGCTTTAATCATGAGATAAAGAGGTATGTGATATGCACACCACAAAAGCCAAGTGTTTCACATCCATTACATTATTTCCCCTATATCACTGTGAAAAGTATTTATTGTGAGCTCCATTGTTAAAGCGAGGGAAGAAAGGGTCAGAAAAGTTTGGGAACTAGCCCAAGGACACCCAATTCTATGCAGGATTCAAAATCAGGTTTGCCTTGCTTTAATCCAGCTTTGGCTCCTTCTACTAAATCTTTTAGAACTTTTTTCTAAGACTGGGTTGGCGCCCAAGAAATCTGAGTCTATCTCCATGATGGACTAACTCCTTCAGTCTTTTCCAGCAGATAACATACTTCCTCTCTTTTTCATTTAGATGTGCTTCAAAGTTAAAGACCTTCCATGATGTTTTTATTGCATTGGCCCGGAGACTAACAAATGGTTACACATACTATATAAAAGAAACCATTTTCATATTAATAGCCCAGTCATTTGGGGATTAAAGGTTTGGGGTTTGCTTTGGCATGCAAAAGGAATATTAGTTACCTGTAATTCTGGTTTGGGGGAGGCTCATAGCTGTAATAGATAACAGCTCCCCGAATCTAAATTTCCTGGCACATGACAGGCCTGGGATAGAAAGCTCAGATTTCCCTACCTCTGACCACCCACAGGGAGGAGGCATGAATCTGTCCACAGTGTGGTCTCTATAAAGCTGCCTTCCACAGGAGGCTCACACCGAGACACAGTGCGCAGGCCAAGATGATTAAGTTGTCATAAATACAGACTGTCTGTGAGCAGAAATTATTAACAGGGCTGGGGAACAAAGGAAAAATTCTCCAAAACAGAGAAGCATTAAGTTTTCTTAGTATTTGCCAGTATGCAGCCAACTAATTTGACCTGTAGGGATGGGGACTGCTTTCCCACCAAATTTTCAAGGTGATCAGGATAGTAGCCTATCTTATTTTTGTTTTTTTCCTAAGGCATAGCAAATAGTTTGACAACTGGGTGAAGAAGTAAAGTGTCAGGCTCAAACTCTCTTTCGCCGGTCTGTAGCTCAATATCCTTGAATAGGTCCATTACTCTAACCTTGTAGATCATAAAATATGATGTTATAACTTGTAACCATGCCGGGCTTTGGAGGCTAATGACACTTTTAAAGGCAACTAGAATCTGCATGTAAGTAGTTTTCTCTTTACTAAAATTAATTGACAAAATTTAGTAACTAATATTTATTATGAGCCAATTAATTACCATTATCACATCTGGTTCTAAAAAAAAAAGGGCACATTTTTAAAGCAAACCATGATTACACATCATTCTCTTTTTTTCTCATAATAAAGAGTGGAAATCTGCTATGAGAGTTCTTGTTTATTTTAGATATAGTTGAAATTATATCATAAATTCCAATTTTTATCCTTTTTTCCACCGAACATTATAACAACCATTTTGCTACACTATAATCTCTTTATAAATAGCCCTTTTAGTGACTTTAAATAGTCTAGTATATAAATATAACAATATGTATTTAACATTCTCCTATCGAAGGATATTTGGTTGATTTTCAAATATAAATAATGCCACACATAACATTTCTGTGCCAAAATCTATTTCTGAATTCTGGATTATTTCTTTAGGAAAAATTTTCAAAAACCATTCCAGAAGACTCTCAAATTATTGCTTCAAGGAATATGAACATTTAGTGGGCTCTTGATACAACTACAAATTACCGTGTTCCAAACCTTTGCTTAAAGGATCCTTCAAGAATTTCCCAGAGACTTTGCTCTGTCCATACTCACAGCTTTTACTAGATCCCGGCTGCCTTGAGCTAGAGTATAGAACATTGTCTCCAGTTTCCAGACCATTTGCCAATGGCCTGAGATCCCACAGTCCACTGTAGTCAAGTCAGGACAATAGGTATATATTGGCAGTCACTGAAATAGATTTTGTCACCACTGCTGTAGACTCTGTGAGTTCTCCCCAACTGGCAAAAGAAGTGGGAGGTTAAGTTTTGAAGAGGTTGCCGGCTCTAAGTTTTCAGGAAGGTAGGGGAATGGATGCTTGGGTAGAAAGAGCTTAGGCAGCTGAACTGAGTGAGATAGCAAGGAGACAGAGCGCATTACAATAATAATGATAAAACCAATAACAACAATAGTAAATTTGTTACAGACATGGACATAACTACTATCAAAGTGTTGGCTTTAGAATTTGCAGTTCTCTGAAAGAATTTGGGAGTCAGCGTGAAGGACTCGAGTGTTACAGAGCTCATAAGTCTCTTTGCAAAGCTTTGTTTGAGGTCCTAGAATATAAAATAACCATTGGATACAGAACATCCCTATCTTCTGAAATATAGATCAGGGCAGATAATCTAATTAGGAAGAAAACATTCTGTTATCTAACTGGGCAGCAACCATCCTGGAGTGAATGAAATCTTTGTTATAAAACCAAATAGAGAAAAATAAATTTGGTGCATGTGGAATAGGCCTTTTTAAAAAGGAGAATGGCTGACTTTTATTAATAAATTATAATCTTTGGTCTTTTGTGTATATGTGTGTTTGGAACCCTACTCTTGTTCATCTTTGAATTCACCATTGTGTAATTGTTTGCCATGGTAAAAATTTAATAAATGTTTGATTTCAATTGAATATGTGTTTTACTCCTATGAAGAATTTGGGGATTTTCCATGTCTTTGAAGTGAAATCTATCTGTGTTTCTGGAATAGGTTCATGCCTCTCTTTTGTTTTTGTTCCGCAATCAACCAAAAGTTCTAGAGTTTTCCTTCCTAGGAAATTGACCATTTTCTTTTCCATTTAGGTTGCCACACTGCCACACCCCAGGTATTCAGGCCCCAACAGAATCTTTGCGCTTGTTATTGCCTTTGTCTGGAAGGCTCATCTACTCTTTCCTGCTGGCTTCCTCTCTCTGGAGAGGCCTTCTCTGACCATACAACTAGTGCTGGTTCTGTCTCTCTGCACTTGTTGTTTTTTGTTATTTTCTTTTTTCTTCTTTTCTTAAAGTGTGAAATTTAAATTTTATTTTATTTCATTTTTTTATTATTATGTTCAGTTAGCCAACATATAGTACACATCATTAGTTTTTGATGTAGTGTTTAACGTTTCATTAGTTGCATAGAACACCCAGTGCTCATCACCACATGTTGTTATTTTCTATCTTAGCCTCTTAGCCTTTCATAGCATATGCATTACAATTCAAAATCATTTCATTTATTTCTGTGTTTTAAGCATTTCAGTGTTTTTCAAAGTTAAAACACATAATGAAAAATGTTTTATATTGATTCATGTGCACACACACAGCTGAAAGAACAGTTTGGTAAAAAACATGCTTAAGAAGTATGGTAGAATGAAGCCGAATTTCTTCATTCTATTCTAGTTTGTTCACTAAAGAAACAGTCACAAAAGCAATTTGTGACCCACTAAATTGATCTCATAGGCAGGATACAATCCAAAATTTGAAATATTAGGTTATTTGTCTTTTGCTTCCCCTTGCCTACAAAAAAATGTAAACTCCATGAGGTCAGAGAATATATATTTGTCTTATTCACTGGTATATAGTTGACACTCAATTAATAGTTTTTGAACAAATCAATACATGAAAAAATGAGTAAGTTAATGAATGAAGTCTTACTAAAGTTATATTCCTTATTTTGGCATACCTGTGTTCCTAAGAAAAGAATATTCAAGTGGAACATCATTTTCTTTTCTCATAAAATGATATTCAGAATCCAATCTAACATTCAGAGACCCAACCAGTATTTCATTAGAGAGGCTGAGATCACTGAGCTGGTTAGCACCTCACAGAATTTGAAGATACATTTGAACAAGGGAACGTTCCATCTGAAATTTTATAATTTGTAGGCTGCATCATAAATCTGCTGCTTAAATAAACCAGAAAAACCCACTCCTCTATTTAGTGCTGTTTTTGGTGGAAAAGGGGTGAATGAACAAACAAGTAAAAAAGGGAAGCTAAGGAAGAAAACAAAGAAAAGTTTTCCTGTACAGGGACATCTGCCCTACCTTTCCAAATGCTAGTGAGTGCTGGGGCAGACAAGCGGGCCTACTAGCCTGAATGGAAGCTCTATATCAACATTACTATTCTGCTTGCAGAAAGTTTTTCCATGTGCTTATTTATTTATTTATTTTAAAAGATTATTTATTTATTTGAGAAAGAGAGAGCACAAGTGGGGTAGTGGGAGTGGGAGAGGGAGAGGGAGAAGCAGACTCCCCTCTGAGCAGGGAGCCCAACGTGGAGGCTCCATCCCAGGACCCCCAGCTCATGACCTGAGCTGAAGGCAGACGCTTGACCAACTGAGCCACCCAGGTGCCCCTCCATGTGCTTACTTATAATTTCTCTTTGTCAATTGGATACCGAATCACTCTATGACTGATCTTTGTGAACTAAGGGGGAAGAATTCTGTTTAGTGTAACAAACTTTTCATGCGATTTAAAAATTGTTGTGTATCTATAAGAATTTCCATGATAGAAATTTATTTATCAGTAATCTTTGCCTTTCAGATATAAAATGATGTACTTTCTTTCCCCTTCTTGAAAGAGAAAGGAAAGGGGAAGAGAAAAGACCTTCCTGTATTCAAAATTTCTTTTTTAAAGATTTTATTTATGTATTTATTTATGTATTTATTTATTTAATATATAGAGAGAGCATGAAAGCGAGCATGAGTGGGGAGAGGGGCTGAAGGGGAGGGAGAGGGAGAGAATCCCAAGCAGACTCCAAGCTGAGCATGGAGCACAATAGAGGACTTGATCTCATAACCCCGAGATCATGACCTGAGCTGAAGCCAAGAGTTGGGTACTGAACAAACTGAGCCACCCAGGTGCACCCCAAATCTTTTTTTTACATAAATATTTCTTGTGAAACCTTAGTTACCATTCCTTTGTTCTGGAGGTGTGTTTCCCAAACTTCAGTGTATATTTGAATCATGTGGCAGACTTCTTAAACACAGATTGCTGAGCCCTACACCTAGAGTTTCTTTTTCAGTAGGTATGGGTTGGGGCTTCACAAGTTCCATTTCTAACAAGTTTTCAGGTGACACTGATGCTCCTGGTCTGACCATCACATTTCGAGAACCGCTGCTCTGAAGCAATGATTCTCAACGGGGGGCAATTTTGGCGATGTCTGGACACACGTTTGATTATTGTGTGCGCGCGCATGCGTGTGTGTGTGTTGCGGGGGGGGGGGTCTCTTACTGGTGATTTGTGGGCAGAGGCCAGAGATGCTACTAAATATTCTACAGTGCATAAGACAGGTCCCCACAACAAAGCATTATCCAACTCAAAATGTCAGTAGTGCCAAGGTTGAGAAAACTTGCTCTAAAGGAACTCTCTGTCTCATGGAAGCACATTGTTTAATAAGAGTTTAAACAACATATAAAACAAGAGCTACTCATTTCAGAAGACTTCAGCTAAAGTGGGATGATGTCACAGAAATTAAATTAATTGGGTGGTGTCTCAGGCAGATATCTACTGTCATCTTTCTCTGTGTCTGTCTGTTTCTCCCACATTCACATGTCCATTAAGCTTATAAAACACCATATAGTCCAGACATTTACTCATACAAAATGTAAATGAGGACCTGTGTATGGCTGAAGAGGGATGTGAAGCCAGTTGGGATGAGGAAACACTTTTATTCCCCAAGGGGCTGCAACTGCCTTGTCCAAAGCAGATAAGATCCTGGACACACCTTGACTGTGGAAAATGTAAATACCAGGTACCACAGAGTCATGGAGTTGGAAGGACCCTGTTATTACTTAGTAGATCCAATATCCTCTTTAATATTGTTTATTGACAGAAGAACTTGCTTGGCATCTTGTCCAGGGCTTAAACAAAATTAAAAAGGAGTTAATGATTGTTTTAGGTACCTTCTGGTTTCTCCTCTCCATTTGTCATAGACTTCCAAACATCTATTTTCAGTATTTCCAGAGCCCATACCATGAAGAAAACCTGCTCTCAGATTTAAAAAAAAAAAAAAAGTATCTCACTATCAGGTGTGACTTCTCCCCATCTTCGGGAACCTCTTTTTGCACCTGAGTCCCCATTTTAGCAAATGGTACCCTGGAAAAGGTTTCCCATGGTGGAAATATAAGAATAACTATTTTTGCTCTTTTCTCATTCACCCCTGTATTATCCAGTCCATCTCCAAAAGTCTTGTGGATTATCCTTGCTATATCTCTTTTTTGGATTTCTCTCAATCATTTCTACCTCTATGTTGGTTTATATCAACATTTCTTCTGGATTATAGAATAGCCTTTCTTTTTTTTTTTTTTTTAAAGATTTTATTTATTCATTTGAGACAGAGAGATACAGAGAGAGAGCATGAGCAGGGGAGAGGCAGAGGGAGAGGGAGAAGCAGACTCCCTGCTGAGCCGGGGAGCCCGATGTGGGGCTTGATCCCAAGACCTGGAGATCATGACATGAGTCGAAGGCAGATGCCCAACCACCTGAGCCACCCAGGCACCCCTAGAATAGCCTTTCAATTGGCTCATCAACCTCTGGACTTGCCCCCTCTAATGTTCTCTCTGGAGTGAACTCTCCAAAACACATATCAGATCTTGTCATCCCACTGCTTAAAACCTTTCATCTGTTACTTAGTAGTTCCAAAGACCTTATGATGATTTATACGGCTCTCTGTACACAAACCACTGCTTATTTTTCATATCTCATTCCTCTTCTCTCCCCTCTCCCCACTTTCCCATTGTGTTGCAGCAATTCTGAACTTTCCTGGAGTTCATTAAAATGCCATGCTCTCCTTTAATACCATCCCTTTGTGTGTGCTGTTTCCCCTGCCAAGAATACTTGAATGCTTGCCTCTGCCCTCTGCCCTCTGCCCCACTATTTCAGGTCTCAGCTAAAATGGCACTTCCCCTGGGGAGCTTCCTTTGACCTCCCAAGTTAGAGTTAGGTGCTCCACCCTTGTGTTCTCCTGGCATCTCGTAAAACTTCTCATTTGTGATGATCTTCTGTTGTGATTGCGTCCCTCACTAGGTTGAAAGCACTACGAAGATAGAGTCTGCATGTCTTTTTAAAATATCGTTGTAGCTCCTGTACCCAGCAGAGTACTTGGTACACAGTAAATAATGGCTGTACTTCTTGGTGGGAATTTAATAAAACATATTATCCTGAAAATAATTGAATGAAGCTGGTGGGGGAAATAAATTTTGAAATACAAAGGAAGCTTTCCATGGGAGTCCTTGAAATCAAATCATGCTGCTGACATTTTCTACTTATATGTCCATATTTGTGTGGCAGAATCATTATAAAACCGAGCTCTCCTGCTAATTTTGAGAACTGATCTCCTTAGATAACTTTCAGGAATTTTCACATTATTTTTTAATTTACTGTACATCTAACTGGATCGAAGCATTGCACGAAGACAGTGTGGCTGGACCATGCTGAAGAATGGCGGTGAGAGTGGTAAGGCTGGCCACGTCCCTCCGGGCCGAGGAGGCCATGGTGAGGTGCGAAGACTTTATTTTTAACCCAAGGGGAATATTTTAAAGGTTTTAAGTCATAGTAGTGACTTTCTCACTCTGGCTGCTTTATGGAGAATGGATTTGATGATGAACCAAAAGCAGAAGGAGGGACAAGCTAATAGACTAGCGAGGTGTTTCAGTGGCCTGACGGTGGCCAGGACGCTGGCCACAGAGGTGGGGGGAGCATGCAGATTTAAGATAAGTTTTGGAGGTAGAAGCTGTAGGAGTTGCTGAGAGTTTGGATTTGGGGGCGAGGGAAAGAGGAAGCAAGTACGATTTTTAGGTTTTTGGACAGAACACCTACAAGAATGGTGCTGCCATACTGAGATGGAAAGACAAGCGCCTACGCATCTCCATGGCCCAGCACGGTTCTCACCTCCTCCTTGCAGGCTGTCAGCGACTTCAAAACCCTTCTCTTTTTCCTCTCAACAACTTGGGAAATCATTGCCTGCACCACTCATCGTTTTAGGAGGAATGCTGAGCTCCCCAAACTGGCTTATGTTCTGTGAAGGTAAGGGATCTCCCTTTCACATCCAGTGAGGCCTGTAGGTGGGACCCATAAATCTATGGTTGGGGAATGCAATGCGGTTCACACTGTGGCCCATGCTCTGGAGCTCTTCCCTGGAGCTGTCAGCTGCCAAGAATATCCTGCCACCCACGGGACTAAATGTTCATATCCTCCAATTCATGCCCTAGTTGGACATTTTAAAAAGGCCATTACCGAAAGCCTTTGAAAAATTATGTTCCTTTCTAGAATCTTAAAGACAGGCATTTAACTTCTATTATATACTCTATGATTATTTAACATTAACACTTTTCACTTGATATATAGTTTTCTTTCCCATTATTAAGTATTACCTTCAAATGCAACTTCATTTCCTCTTCTATTAAATAGAAATTCAGGATAAGTTTCTCCTCATTGAAAATATGTTGGATTATTTCAAGAACATTTCATTTTCTACAGTGCTCATTCACACTTTGGTTAGAAGGCTCTTTTAAAAAAATAAAACTTCAAGGTACCATAATATCACCTTTCAATTCATTTTAAAAGTTTTATTTTTAAAAAAATATAAATCTGGTGCATATTTGGAGTTACACATTTATTGTAACTTCCTACACATAGCTAGAATGCTGCCTATAATATTCTTAGCAGTAAAAAAGGAACATAATTATGAAGAACTTATGCAGAGGCAGGAATCAGGCTTTTTCTTGTTCTTCCTTTCAACACATGATCTTTGAGAATTACTTAGAAAAGTTAATTTTTGTTCATCATCTTCCTCTAGTACTGGGATAGGCATTTTATATACCTTTTGTCATTGAATTATCCCAACCACCCCGTGGTGAATTTTTGCCTCCAATTCCCAGTGTATTGAAGGTATATTTGGCAGGGTTGACTAATAAGTCTGAGGATGCACAGCTAGAAGCAACAGCTCTTGCATCCAGATCTAGGTCTTGGTGAGTCTAAAGCTCACACAACCATTCATTTAGGTTCTAGTTATGGGGGAAGCGAATCCCCTTTTGAAAAACCCAGTTCCATGGTAGCACTTGCCAAACTACTTGAGAATTCTTCCTTAGATCAAGCCAAGTCCCCAGATTCCCATTCACGGACCACCTTATCATCCCAAGCAGGAGTGCCTTACATGGACTTCATAAGGTTCCATGAAATCCCTGATGGTGTGAACCAGTTTTGTGTTTATATAAATTTTTCTGGGGAGTAAGTCTAAGTTTGTTCGTTTTTTTTTTTTTTTAATTGGATTGTCAGAGGGGTCTGTTATTCCCCCTTCCCAAAGGATAAAAACCCTTCCTCCTGGGGAAATACAGAACAAGTAGTCTTCTTACTCTGTATTTCAGGCCTTCTACTTGAAAATAAGCTGCAGTCACTTCTGCAGCCTTTTCTTCTCCAATTGGACACTCTCAGTTCTTCCCACCTTTTTTGTGCAACATGGAACATCTCCAAAGCTTTAGCCTCTATGGAACGCACTGTGGTTGTCCCCTCATGCATGGCACTTGGGAGAACTCAATGCCCCTCAAAGCTTAGCACTGGGAACTGATTATAATTTTCTATCCCTATATCCATTCAACATTTTACTTAAGAATAAGATGATAATTTATTTTCCTCTTACAAGTCTCCTTAAAAGTTTTCAAGTTTATAGAATTGTCGAATCAATATGTTGTACACCTGAAACCTAATATCACATGGTACATCAATTATACTTCCAGAATAATACATTTTTTTCAAGTTCAGAAAATACAAGATTGTAATCCATATCCCTTTAGGATCCTCCTTCCCTTCGATTTCCCACCAAAAAAAAAAAAAAAAGCCTGAAATACAGGAGTTATATTTCCCTTACTTTGTCTTTTAACTTCAAGAAACATGAGAAATCCTGGACAAGCACATTTGTGTAATCTCACCCTTAGCAATGATACATTAGGATTTTAAGAAAAGTTGGCCATTGGAAGCCCATGCCCTGAATATGGACAGATCTTGACCCACCCATGAATTGTAACAAAATCTCCCTTAGAGTTCACACGGAGAGCATCCTAGGGGCAGTCTCGCACTCACCCTGCCGTCCTGCCCGCTTCCAGAACCTGCTGACATCTCCACACCTTCCACACGAGCTGCTCCTACTTTACTTCCACGTTGGGTAGAATGAAGACTCTCTAAGCAAATGAACTGCTCGGGACCCGACTCCACCGTCCTGCCCTTCCGTGGCTGAGCGATCCCAATTATATGTTCTTGAGACGCATCTTAGATGAGTGCGTTGACTGACGCTGGGCTGGCGTCACGACGGCATGGACTTGGCCACAGAACACCCTCCCCAGACAAATGGCTCACCACTCCAGACTGTTCTCTCGATCTGGGATTCCACACCATGCCTCCCGCCTGCTACCAGCAGCCAGTCTTGCAGCAGGAAGATGAGCAAAGCTTGTGGAAACTGAAACCCCTAGTGAAATGGGACTCTTATAACACCAGGAGGCTGCCAGGACAGCTAACACCCGACATGCTACCTTATCCATGTTCTCGGGCCCTGGGACAATGAGAACTTTTACTCTCTCCCTCCTCCTGCCAGCCTCATCATCCGAACTGCAGAGAGAAATCGTTCACCCCACGGATGCTGCTGCTTCTGACCGGCAAAGGGGATGGGAATCATTTCTTTGGCTTGAGATAAGGCTTAGGATTCCCACCGATTTGAAGTTTCTGTGGGTTTGAAGCCATCCAGGTTCAGGCTTGTGGGTCAATTTCCAATGGCCTCCTCGCCCTCCTCCTTTTTAGAAAGAAAGGCATGCTTCTGAAGACGTCCCATAGAGCAGCACTTGCTTGCTGCCAGGGTGCCTAGCAATGCATTTAGTTCGTTTCATTGCGCTCTTCAGATAACATGTTTCTGCTGGTGTGTAAGGTCTGGAAGCTGTCTGCATGCCAAGGCAATGCCCCTTAAATGAAGTCTTACATAAGCCTGACAAATTATCCTCAGATAGAAGTAATCTCAATGAGCTATTACAGAGCCATGACAGTAACTGCTGGTGAACCACCCAAACAAGAGCTGGTTAAAAGCTGGCTGAGAAAATACATCAAAATGCCTGTCATATGGGGCTTTTGCCAGTAACATTTCCCCCTTTTTAAGGTGCTGGCACATTTTCTTTTCTTGCCTCCCATCCTTTCCTCCCTGTTTCCTCCTCCCTCCGTCCCACTCTCTCTTCTTTCCTTTCAGCAGACATCATTCTCTCTCTCTTTGCCCCCATTCCTTCCTCCTCCCCTCCCTCTTCCCCTCCCCCTGCACGGCCCCCTCTCCGCATGCTATAGTTCAGACTCTCTATTTTATTGTCGCCCACCTGATGCTCTTAGATTACAAGTACCCTGCCTGGCTAACTTTCACCGTCTCTTGGATTCTAGCAAGGAGGATGGTGTATCACTTCTCTCCTCCACTTCACAGCCCTCAGTGGCTTCTTCCTGTGTCCAAGATAAAGCCCTACTCTTCAGCCTGCATACAACACCCCAGTGCAGTCCCGATCGCCACGCTTCCACGGGTCCTATCTCCCATATTCACATTCGCCACAGCACACCTTAACACCTCACAAGCACACTTGACACCTCCCAGACATGCTTTGCCTCGTCCTAACTCTGATAGCTGCCCCTTCGGTTCACTCCTTTTCACAAAAGGCTGAGCCTGTCTTTAAGGTTCAAGCCCTTCCCTGAGTTCCTCAGTCAGTCAGTTACTTTCCTCCTTGGGTTAACACTTCATTGCAAAGGTTTTTTTGTTTTTTTGTTTTTCCTGTCTCCTCAAATAGGTTAAGAGTTCCTGGGGCAAAGGCGTTGCTGACTCACCCACCAGGCAGTTGCTCAATAAATGTTTGCTGAATGAACTCTGTTTCTCTGAGTTTCTCCTGGATATTTCACAAATACGAAGAAGCGGCAGCACGGTATACCATTTACAAGAATGAATGTGTGGGTTCTAATCCCACCCGTGATTTGAGCGAGTTACTTAACCTCTTGCTGTCCCAGCTTCCCCATCTGTAAAATGGGACTAATACTGTCCAACTTTAGGTGAGTCACTGTGTGGAACGTAGTTAGAACACTGCCTGGAAAATGGAAAGAGATACATGCTACACGAGTGTTTGCTAAATACAGTGGTGGTAATTCTGATACCCCATGGCTGCTTCAGCTTTGCTCAGGGAGAAAGTGTCAGACATGATCAGGACTGACTTGATTTAGATGAGTAGATCCTTTATTGGGAATGTAAATGTCTGTCTTGCTCCTCCAATCAAAAGGACAGATGCCAAACCAAGAATAAAACTGCATTCCACAAGAAAACTCTCAGCGGGCTATGCCATTCCCAGGGTTATTCTATGAGCTAGGGGTTTGGGTCTGGATGGCCTATAATAAAAAACCTGGTCAAGAAAATATAATTTGTAGACTATCATGTATGAGGAAGTACACACTGGTTGCAAACTGTTTAATAGACAATGTGTTTGTGTCCAGATAAGAAGTTAGAAAGAAGTTCGACATCTCCCAATTTAACATCAAACAGTGAGTGAAAGTCAAAACTCAGAGACAACAGCCAAAGGAAGTCTTGCTTCCTTTTGTTTGCAGGTATACCGAGGAGATTTTCTAGGCTGAAATTCTGCAGAACCGATTTCCACCTAAGTATACCTGCACGATGTGGCCCTACAGACATCCCAGCTGTATCTCTTGCCAGTGGCCTCCTGTACCACCAGCCTTCATGTTCCCATTGCCCTGGAAATCCTGGAAAAACCCATACTGAAGGTTACCTCCATGACTTGGCTTCTCAGCGCCCTCGCCCGGGATGCCCTCCCTCTGCTTCCTGTAACACTCACTTGGGTTATCAGTCTTCCTGAGAAGACTTTCCTTGCTCTCTCCAAGCTCCTTTGCTCTGGGCCTCAGAGCACCCTGAGCATACACCTTTCTCAAAGCACATAACATGCTGCATTACACTTGTATGCTCATTTTCTGTCTCCCTCAGTAGATTGTGAGCCTTCCAAGAAGGGACTGTGCATAGGTCCCTGCTGCTTCCTCAATGCTCAGCACAGTGCCTGGAACAAAGTAGGCGCTCAGTAAATGCTCCCTGGGTACTCACTGAACAGGCAGGCTGCCCTGTGTCTGTAGGGACAAACTCATTGCTAGGTATCTATGGCAACAATGCTGGGTGTTCCCTGTGCACTGCTGATCGGGGCCATACCCTGGGGATATCACATCAGGGCGTGGATGAGGAATTTTCACATCTAACAAAGCTGGAATGATTGCATAATTAGGCATCACGTCCCTCATGAAGGGGAAACAGGATTTCTGAAAAGTGTTAATAACTTGCACATAGTGTAGCCTGTGACAAGAATTTAAAGGCATCTTGATGAACTTCAATAATTTTTGTGACTCACTGATGTTAGGTGAAAATGTACATTAAAGCCATATGGCAGGACACTGACAGCCCCATCAGAATGACCACACTGAAAAAGACCAACATTAGAAGTGTTGGAGGGGGTAAGGAGGAGCTAGAACGCTCCTGGACTGCTGGCGATACTCTCAGTTTACGCAGCCACTTGGGAAAGCCGCCTGGCAATTTCTCAAGCAGTTAAACACGCACCTAGCTCCAACCTAGCTCCTAGATAGACATCCAGGAGAAATGCATATGCTCACCAAAGGATGGCCCCAAACCAAGAATGACCCAAATATCCATCAACTGGAGAATGAATAAACAAATTGTGGTCTATTCGCACAGTTACTGCTACTCTGCAGTAAAGACAACGTAATACAGACATGCGCAGCAATGTGTGTGATCGCACAGATGATACATTGCAAAAGAAGCGTCAAATACGAAAGAGTACGTAGCATGCAATTTCATGTTGAAGAGGTTCAAAAACGGGCAAAGAAAAGGAATTGGTGGTGATGGAAGTCAGAATAGTGGTAACCCTTGGGGTGGGTGTTAGGTTCTGATAGGGGCCAGATGGGGCGGGGCATGAGAGGACATTCTGGGATGCTGGAAGTGTTTTCTATCTCCTGATTAGTGATTACAGGGGTGTACACTTGTTTAAAAAATCCATCGAGTCTTACATACTTTAGCATATGTGTGTCATACCTCCCCGAAGAGTGATAGGTCGATTGATCGACCGATCAATCACCAGAAATCTAAATGAGTGGAATGGAGGAGACACTCCATCATTCACGCAAAATTCAGAGAATGGATTGCATAAGTGGATTGAATAAAGCCCCTCTGTGGCTCAGGGAAAGCAATCATTACTGAACGTAACCCAAGAAACATCTCAGCTGAACTGGCTGGGTTGTGGGACCGAACATTATGGTAAATTCCATTTGTTCCCACAAGTAATAACAAAGACGTGCCCTTCCCAAGAGGTCACACCTGTAGCACAACTCCTGGTGGACGTTCGGGGCTTTGGGGCTGGGTGAATAAAAAGTTCAGCGAAACTCACTATTGTGGAATTTTTGCAACAGGGACCTTTCCCCAGTTATAAACCTTGAATCAACTGATCACCTTGGGGTTACACTCTGTGAAAGTTACTTCATAAAAATAAACCTATGAAAGTTATTTTTTTCAGAATAAAGTCAAAACTTTTTGAAGAGTGTAAGCCTATGAAGGCCAGAAACGGGGAAATAAAGTCATTCTCTGAAGTCTTTTTGCAAAGCTTTTCCAAAATGTGAGATAAGCCAAGGATGATCAGTTTTCAAATCCTTAAAATCTTACTATGTCTGCCACACTTGTCCAACCAAAGGGAAATCGATGCCCCAGGAAGATGGATTTTCTCTTTATTACCAAACGGGGGCTTTGGCCCCAAACCCACACTGTACCTGAACACTCAAGATGGGGACCTGGGGAATGTTCATTACTCTTTAGCATTTCTCAGCTGGGGTGTGACAGCATTTGGGGTTAGTTGTTGGAATATTTTGGATATTGAATTATGTAAAATATAATATTAAAATAAATCTCACCTGTTGTTTTATTTTTTAATGCTGTTGCCAGAACATTTAAAATTACATATGTGACTTGCATTTGTGGCTCACCCTACATTTTCAGAGGACAATACTGGGTTACAGTATAAGGGCAGGAAAAATAAAATAGAACTCAGAAGTCCATGAGAAATTACAACTACACATAATGTATGAATAATACATTCATATTTCATATGTATTTCATACATTCATAAAGCATATTATTAAGCGAGATGCTAGAGAGGAATTTGGAGAAAAAAATAAACTTTGGTGAAATACTGACATCCAGAGAAACAATGATATAAGTATAAATTTCACACTGTCTTTTTAATCACTTTGCCAGAAAAACCAGTATTAGAAGCTTGAACACTTTTTATCTCTTCAAATTAAAACCATAGTTTCCATAGGTTAAGACAGGATTTTTAAGCTCCTGGGAAAAGTAGGTAAGTGTGCTAAGTGTCATTTTGTTGTTGTTGTTGTTGTTGTGTTGTTGTTGTTAATTTAATCTACATGCATCAAATAACGGAGTTTATTGTATTATTTGCCTTGGGCCAGGTCCAGCTTCCACCTCTGTCTTCTGACCCCTCTTAGAGGTAATTAGAGTGTATACAGTCTTTTAGCAACTCTTGAAGCTCGTTTCTTTGCCTGGAGTTTCAGGAAGGCAGTTTTCCACTTTGGGTCTTCAGATTTTGGGGGTATCAGAATCTCTCCTCTGCTTTTTGAGCTGAAAGCTAATTCCTTAAGGATATAGCTGTCCAGGTGCAAAGAAATATTACTGTAATTTTTTTTCTTTTTCTCTTCTACTGTTATTATCAAGTTTTGACTCATCTAGAACCTTCTACCAAAAGACATGTATATTTCCTGTGATAGGAGTTTGATCTTCTGTGCTGAACAATATGTCGGTGTAATCTCATGTTCTTACATAGTCCCGCATCTAATCAATTACAGAAAAGATTTAAGCTGTCAGTGCCACCTCCTCTTCCTATATCCCAACACGTTTTGCAACGCAGGCACTGTCTGTGTGCTGATGAATGGGTCGTTCTCAGGTTGGCAGAGATACGGAAATCATAGGTGAAGTTAGCCACAAGTGCATTTTTCTCATGAGCGCTGCATTCATGCTCACTCATCTCCCATTCACTCCACTTCCTATTCCCCCTCAGAACGTTAAAAGGTAGTCCTATTGGTGTCCAAGATTTTCATACAATCATGCCGTTCATTTTGATGAGCGTTAAGAGGCCCACAGATAAAGTTACCAACTTGTTTTCCTCCACAAGTTGACTTGTTTCAACAAACTCAGGCCTCAGGCAACCACAGTTCCTAAGCATATTTTTTTGGATCCTGCATCTCTACCCTTTAAAATGGCAACTGCTTCCCTAGCCAAGACAGGAGCCTTAAAGGTTCTGTGTTGTTTTCAAATGTTCTTACGGTGGCAGTAACAGCAATCATACAATGCGGCTAGCCACGTGGCGTGCAATGGTACGGAGTATAGACAGCCTTCTCCCAGTTTACTGTGCGTAAGAATCCTCTGGGGATCTTGTTAAAAAGTGCAGATTCCGATTTGCTAGATCTAAAGAAATCTCTGAGGTTCTTTCTTTCTTTCTTTCTTTCTTTCTTTCTTTCTTTCTTTCTTTCTTTCTTTCTTTCTTTCTTTTTTTCTTTCTTTTCTTTCAAGATTTATTTACTTGAGAGAGCGAACACAGGAGCATGAGTAGGGGGTGGGGCAGAGGGACTGAGGCAGAGGGAAAGAGAGAATCTCAAGTAGACTCCCAGCTGAGCTTGGAGCCTGACGATGTGGGGCTTGATCCCAGGACCCAGGAGATCATGACCTGAGCAGAAAACAAGAGTCAGATGCTTAACCGCCTGAACTACCCAGGGCCCCTGAGATTCTGCATTTCTAACAGGCTCCCAGGTGGTGCCAAGGCCTCTGACCCTAAAGCACACTTTGAGTAGAAAGGAGATCATCTCTAGGAAATCATCCATCTATAGGATTCTATAAGTCTGTGTTCCAGAAACCAATAGCTGACATAAGCAGGGGCAGATTCTCCTTAGGACTTGTGCTAGAATACTCCAGAAGTCATACTACCAGTTTTAGAAATTTATCTAGATAGGAGGATTTAGAAATTAAGTCTGGGAGTCTATCACCAAATCATTTTAGAATCTTGCAGTGGATCAAAGTTACTATCTATTAGTTCTTTCAAATGTGGATTCAGCTATTTTGTTCCTAGAATATCTCTACAAATGAGCCCCTTTACGCCCCAGCTGGATCTCTGATTATGCTGGATGCAAAACACGTCTAAGTTTATTCAGTAACTAGTTACATAAAGCAGCTATCTTGAAGCGTTATGCAAAGAAGAATTTTGCTAAATAAATATTTGCTACTCAATTTATCTATTCTGTAAACACAAATGCTACAGTGTAAAAGTTTGCTTAAAGTGGAACATATCTCTCTCATTCCATATCTGATAAGAATGAAAAAAAAACAATTTATATTCATAGCAAACACAAAAACTCACAGATGCTTCCATCACATCAATTGTTTATCAATTCCAAGGAAATATGTATACCACCCTGTCTTCGATGCTGATATTCAGTTCCTTTGTGTAGGTAAATTCTAAAAGAATGATGATGTAAACTAAATGGAAGTGAAAATGAAACTTACATGCGATCTTTTTAATGTATGATTTTTCTGCTTCTCTTGGCTCTAGGCAGATGATGTTTCACCATATGAATTGAGTGCTCTGCACATACCATATGCCAAATACTGTGCCAGGTGCTGGCAGGTGATGGGAGGGCGGTAAGGGGTGAGAAGACAAATAATTCCAGTCTCACCCCAGCCAGGCTCAACTGAGTGGGGGAAGATAGGCACCTGACTAAGTATTTACAACATAATATGCCTATAATAGCTGAAGCTAACAATTATATGGCTCTTTTATCTGTCAAACACTCACTGTTCTAAGCATTTTACATATATTAATTCATTTAATCTTCATAGCAAACCTATGAGGTATTATCTCCATTTTATGGCTGCAAAAACAGGCAAAGGCAAGTTAAATGGTTTCCTCAGAGTCACACAGAAATACGTGGCAAACTATTTTTTTCCAGGATTTGAACCTGGAAGACCTATTCTGGAGCCACTTTGCCACTCGAAGTGTGGTCCGTTGACCAGCACCGCGGGCATCACCCAGGAGCTCTGTTAGGAATACAGGATCTCAGACCCTACCCTAGACCTCTTGATTCTGAATCAGCATTTTAACAAGACTTCTAGGTGAGTGTAGATTATTAAAACTTGAGATGCACTACTCTGAACTGTCATAATATGCCACTTCTGGTAAGAGCACAACCTCTCCATCAGCCTTCCACCTCGGCCTGCAAGACTCATTCTGGAGGATTTCTACAATCCCCCAGCCACCTCAGACACCATTCCCATGGGCACCAGACCTGCCTCAGTTTCACCCCATGTTGATCTGAGTTAAAAGTAGGTTCTTTCTACAGCAGACCAACTAGCACCAAACATTTCAGCTTGTTCACTGAAGATCTAAGGAGTCACGGGGAGGAGTCACTTCACCGAATGTAAAGCCTTCTGTCATCTCTCTCTCTCCAGCCCCCCGTCCCACGTTCCTCTGCTTTGTGAGTAATAGTCCAAACCTACCCCTGTCTCCAGCAAAACAGTTCTACTTCCATCCAGATCCCTTGGAGATATATCGTTCTACCTCCAAACACACTAGTCAGGGCATTTTCCCAAATAAACACAGTTGCCTTCCCTAGAGGAATTCTGTGGCTAGTTGTTACTGGGTATCATTTTCCCATCTTTTTACAGTTAATTCTGTTATAACCTCTATTTTATTGTGAAATACACATACAGAAAACTGTACACATGTTAAATTTTACTTTCAACTTCTCTATTTTTTTTAAATTTTTTTTTGAGAGAAAGAGAGTGAGAGCATGTGCCTACTAGCAGGTGGTGGGGTCTTGGGTGGGGGTAGAGAGAGAGGAAGAGAGAATCTTAGGCAAGTTCCACGTCCAGTGGGGAGCCCGATGTGGAGCTTAGTCTCATGACCCTGAGATCATGACCTGAGCCGAAATGAAGAGTTGGATGCTTAACTGACTGAGCTCCCCAGGTTCCCTCAACTTCTATTCTCTTTAAATTTTCCTGGGAAAAAACCCTGCTCTCCATTAACAACATATTAAATGGAAGTATGAACCATATAATCTAGGAAAATGGCCATAATTAGTAGCTCACAGATTCAAGGCCACTCTTGGACTAGAAAGCTCAAGGTCTACATATCTTGTTGGTTGCTAACTGGGATACATCGGATTGTCTGTCTCTTAATCCTGATTACCAAGAAATCAGGGAGGTAAATGCTCTTAGAATAAGCATATTCCAATGCTGTGTCTATCTTGCTGAAAAAATATATATATTATATTATTTTTGATTAGATGGGAAATGTAAAATATGTATGAGAATATTTTAGATTAAGCGGGAGCATCTAGAGAAGGTGAATAAAATGGGTGATTGCAGCAAGCTCCTAGGTAGTCACGGTCTGTCTTTTCAGAGTATGGATTAAGCTCCCACTTCCTATGTCTGGCGGTCTGTCTTTGATCCTCTTCAAGGCAGTAAGAAGAAGCAGTAAAAGAGAAAGAAGCCAAATATATAGTTTAGCAGATGAATTCTGTTATTAATTACTCCCATAAAAGGTTTCCTGGGAGAAAAAGGTTATACTAATTCCTAAATGGTGGTCTCCAGATAATGTAAGAGGAGCAGCTCCCTCTGATACACTGATAACTAATGGTTGTCACGATACCTGCCATACCAGATGCTTCTCTCAAAGGAAAAAACAACACTGAAAGAAGTGACTGGGCCATCCTCGATTCATAATAGCAAATGGTTCTAAAAGAGTGGAGAGCACGCTTATTGCTGCCTTATGATGATCAGTCTAAGTATAACCATCCCTGCTAGATCTTCCTCACTAATGCATTTCAACTTCAAGCTATGTTAGTGTATCAAATGTTTAAAGTAGAAATAAAACCCTGTTTAGATGTATATCAAACCATAAGACAGCAATTGTCCAGTAATGAAACCACCCGTTGCTTACAAGAACAGCAACAATGAAAACGCAGAACAAAAACACACAACAACTGCTGAATGATGGAAATAGGTTTTAGGACTAGTGACCACCCTCTTACTTTCTCCTCTTCTATAAACATCGGATCCTGCTTATTCATTTAGGCCTGATTCAAATTCTGCAGTAAAGGCAGTAAAGGCTTCATAGGTCACTGCAACCACCATTATCTCTTTCTCGTAATATCTTGACTATGGAGTCTGCCCCATTCATTTTCCCAAAAACATAAATAATAATGAATAACTAAGATTATTGTTTACCTCCGCCTGCATATGTGTCTCGACTGCCCAGTTAATTTTATGTTTCTTTGGGGAATATACTTGGTTGTGTTTTTTGTGCCTCCCACTGGTATAGCCTGGTGTTTTGCATAGAGAAAAGCTTAATAAATATTTGACAACACTTTGCCTAAAGGGTGCTAGTAACTAGCTGTTCCATCTATTATTAATAAAAAGCACAATCCAAAACCAGAAATTATCGTGCGTTGGTATGAGCTCACATTTCAAGAAAAAGCTGTCTAATCAATGTGGTCTTCTTAAATGGTTGCCATTGAGGATATTCATGAAATAAGTCAACACAGAAAAAAACAGTTGCAAAAACTTGTGTTTAAACTAGGTTAATTTGTCCATTTTGTGAAAGAGATGAACATTCTCTGATAAATTATTTTCTTCATCCAAGTGAAGGCTAAAGAAAGCCCTTCCCCATTCTCCTACTTCGAACAAATGTATTTAGGAATTAAGAAATTTGAGTTTTACTTCTAGTTCAACCAAATACTTGCTATAAAACTGTTGGCAAGTCCTAGTGGCAAAGGTTTAAAACGTTCACCAGTAGATAATGGAACATTCTAGGTTCCAATGAATTCTTCTAGGTTCTAATCAGACATGAATTTAGTATAGGATTTTTAAAAAGGAGACTATAAACTAATGCCAGAGAGATGAAGCAGTTTAAAAAAATGAGGTGAAATTGACAGTTCTGGGGGAAAATACCTAGTTAGAGCCTCATCTCACACTATACACTCTAGTGAATCCCAGATGTTTTAAAGAGTAATTATTTAAGGAAATTTAAAAAATTCAAGAAAATACAGCTAAACATGTAATTGATCTTTACATGGGGAAAATATTTAAGTGTGAAAATAATGGAAGAGATTGCAAAGGAAAGACTAATAAATTTATATGAATTAAATTTTGAAACTCTACAACAATAGATACAAATATAAAAGGAATTCATACTCATTAGGCAGATATTTAATAAGCATCTGCTATGTTGCAGGCATTTTTCTAGGTGTTTGGGAGATTATGCATATATATATATAAACAAAACAGACAAAGGTTTGGATGTCTTTGCTGTTAAGGTGGCTATTGTAGTGTGTAAAGACTGACAATTAATAAAATAAATAATTCCCATTGTATGGGAAAAGGTGGAAAATGCTATGGGAAAAAAGAAAGTAGGGCCAAGGTGGGGGGCGGGGGATCAGAAGTGCCAAGGGCTGTGCTTGTTGGGTGCTTGAAGTTTTAAATGTGGTGGTCAGAGTAGACCTCAAGAGTGATACCATTCAAATAAACGTACACAATAGGTACCCTTACTGGCTACCTTGAGGAATACTTGAGGGTGCTCTAGGCAGATAGAAAGAGTAATCTGCTAGAACAGAGACAAATGAGAAATTGGAAAAACCTATTTGTAATGCATGAGATTTGGCAGAGATAAATCCTTAACTGAGAAAAAAAAGTTCTTAAAAATCAGCTTTAAAAAAATCAATGTCCTGTAGAAAATAGACAAATGACATGAACAGATAATCTTTGGATAAAAGTCAATAAAAAGTAAAATCTTTCCAACCTTATAAGTAATCAAGTAACCTCAAAGCAACCTCTCTATTGGGATATCCAGTTTCTGAAGATTAAATCATGTTGGTGAAGATGTGATGAGATTCTCTTCTACAATGCTAATGGAAGCATGAAATGATACAACCTTTTGTAAAATAATCTGGTTTATATTTATCAACAACCTTTATTCTAGAAATATCTCTTATGGAAATCATCAGATATTAAGAAAAAATTTATGCATATTTACTACATCATTGTTTATAATGATATATAAATCATTAATACCTAGATACCAAACTGAAGTTTCCAGCCTAGGATGTATCTGTGAGAATTTGATGCCCCCGTATGAATGTTTCATAAACACCACCAACTTCACATGTCCCAATCAAAGTCATCTTCTCCAGCCCCAACCCCAGCCCCCAAATTCCTCCTCATCTTCTCTTTCTTAGTTCAGTGAATGGTTCCCATGGACTTCCATTGCATAAGACACAAACCCAGGAGCCATCCGTGACGACTTCTCCCTTGCTTCCTGAATTCTATCACTCCCATGTTTTGTCAATTCCGATTTTGTAATATTTCTTGAACCCATCCCATCCTCCTCATTCCCAGCAGAACTGCCTTAGTTCAGCTCTCACCATTTTCCACCTGGGCTAATTAATAGCTTCTTACGTGGCCCATAGTGGCCAAGTTCACTTCCATGCCATCTGTCACACCCTTGCCATAGGACTCTTTCTGAATATTAAACTAGATCAAATCACTACCTTGTTTAATTTTTAAAAAATGGTTCTCTACTGCTGTCAGATTAAAATCCAAATACCTTAAACAGACTTCTGGGACCTAACACCTGATCATCAGCTCTCTTGCTCCATCAGCCTGAATTCTTCACTCCATCTGCATTAATCAACTTACAAATTACATATCATGCCCCTTTGTCTTTTCATATGCTTTCTTCTGCCTGGCCCCCTACTCTTATTGTTCCTCAGACAACTTCTCTTCACTTTTCCAGACTCAACTGACATGACGTGAAATCTCTGCTTTTTGTTTTGATCAGTCTAAGTTAATATATCTCAAAGTTAAGTGTGCATCAGAATCCTCTGGAGGGCTTGTTAAAGTTTCCTGGGTTCCACCTCCAGAGTTTCCAGTTTAGTAGGTCTGGGGCAGAGCCTGAGAATCTGCATTTTAACAAGTTCCCAGATGATGTAGATGCTGTGGTGCAGGGGCCCCACTTTGAGAACCACTTGTCTAGAGAATTCTTCATCAAGGCAAGTAGAGTTTGATTGACTGCTCATTTTTTCACTCATTAAACAAGTGTTTGCTATGTGAGTATGTGTCTATTCTGCATTTGTACTAGGCAAGGTATTCTGCATAGAGGTATAACGATGGTCCCTCTCCAGTAGGAAGAAGGCAGGACTGACTCATACAATTGTGCAGGTTGGGCATTGTGTAAATGGTGCTCACTGGATTATTACAGCTCAGCCAGAGGTAACAGTTCTGGAAGTCAGAGAAACAAACCAGTGGTTTATACAACAGTGTAACACATACCATGATACAAATATGCACAATGTTCTTTGAGACATGAGCAGAGCCTTCAAACCCAGATATGAATTGGGAACCAGGAGAAGACAAGGCTTCCTAGAGACTGTGATACCACTGTTGGGTCTGGAAAGGTGAAGAGGAGTGATTTGGGAAAAGAGTAGAGGGGGGCAGGGAGAAGTCACATATGCAAAGACACAGAAGGATGATATGTGATTGTAAGTAGATTGTTAGGATGGAGTAAAGAATATGGAGGGCTCTAATCACTTTGTCTATGTGAAGGGCATTTGCTTAAATATTTTTTTAAATTATGAAATACTGCACACATCAAAGGGTATATAAAACAATATTATAGACGCCCATTCAGATTTGCTCTATTTGCTTTATCTCTCTCTTTATAAGAAATGAAACATAACAAAACACTAATGACCTATCTCCCTCTCTTTCCTCTCCCTCCCTTGTCTTGCCAAGGTAGCCACGATTTTACAGTTGGTGTGAATTGTTCCCATGTGTATTTTTATACTTTTACCGTGTAAATGTATAGGCATTTACTTTTGAGTTTTATTAAAAAATTTTTTAAAAAAAGATTTATGTATGTATTTAAGTAATCTCTACACCCAGTGTGGGGTTTGAACTCATGATCCTGAGATCAAGAGTGGCATGCTTCACTGACTGAGCCGGCCAGGCACCCTGGCATTTACTTTCTAATGAGAGACATTTTCTAGGATGTGACAGCAGAAATTACAACTTTTGCCTCAGCAGGATTCCTGAGAAGACAGCTAGAGTACCAGGCAGCCTGAGCCGGACCAAACCTGCCCCTCTGCGACGTGTGATGGGTAAAACAGGGTGCACCTTATTAGCTTTACAAAGTACGATCAAAGGGAGTTAAAATCAGAAAATCAAGTTACGCTCATTCAATGGTAGATGATTCTAAAAGCTAAAATGAAAAAATTATTTTTGTTTTGCAGCCAAAGATGTCAAACACACAGGATCAAGAGAGTCGTACTGAGAAACTTGGTCATTTTTGCTCAGCCCTGTTGATCACGCACACGAGGGATGTGTGCGTTTGTGAGTATATCACGCACCATGCATGCAATGGAGTTCCCAAACAGCTATGCCAGGAGGCTCTGGTTCCAACCTACCAGCACCACAGACGTGCTTTGATTTTGTCATCTACAAGATGGCAAGACATTACCCGCTGTGCTCTGGTTTAACAAAAGGGATGTGATGACGGCCTGGAGGTTAAGTTCTTCCTCATTTGGGAGCTCATAATGAAAAGTCTATGAAAACACAGTTACCAAAATTAGATTCTATTCCTTCTAAAATTAAGGAAAGAAGGAAGTGGGGGTGGGAGATGGGAGGAGGGAGGAGAGAAGGAAGAAAGAAGAGTTGAAAGAAAAACCGGTTTCCATACCCATCCTGACTTTCCTACTTTCTCTAGCTTGGCTTCTTATGGTAACTTCTTAGTTACCTTTACAGCTCCCTTTCCTCTCATTCCTTTTAAAACCTATTATTTAGCCCCTTTTTATTTTTCCTTTTTCTTTTTTTAGGGATGCCAAAATTTGAAGATCACTGCTATTGGTGTTATGGAGCCCTAGAAAAGTTTTATGTTTGTGTTGTATGTGCGCATACATGTATTTATTTATGTATGCATGCATGTATTATGCACCCATTGCCAAGAGGATGCATCATAAATTCCCAGCCAATATTCTATATAGACAAATACCATGTAACTTTTTTGTTTACCCAGATCCTATTTCCCAGAAGTTTAGCTAAACGTCTTTCCTGAGTTGCCATTCCTTTATATACATATGAATATACATAACATAAATAATGTGTTTATATACATATACACAGCCCACACACGTGCGTGTGTGTGTGTGTGTGTGTGTCTGCTGAAACACCATTTTGAACTACACAATTAATGAATATATTCTCTTTGGTCAATTCATTCTTCATAAATTCTATCACATCCATCTCTTCTCTCCTGTCCCTAATACAACCTCACTAATAAGAAGCTTATCACCACAAACTGAAGTCCTTGAAGCCATTTTTTTGGGGGGGGAGGGCAGAGGGAGTGGGAGAGAGAGAATCTTAAACAGGCTCCACTCTGGGCTGATGTGGGGCTTGATCTCATGACCCTGAGATCATGACCTGAGCCCAAATCAAGAGTCAGACGCTCAACCAACTGAGCCACCCAGACACCCCTCAAAGCTACTTTTTATTGCTCCCCCTTTTATCCATCATTCAGATGGCTACAAGATCATTTCCTCTAAAGAACCACCCTGATCATTCCTCTCCAGAAGTAAAAAGCTTCTCATACTTGCCTAACTGTGACTCGGTCTGCCAAGTGCCTCCATGATATTCTTTTATAACCAAATTTCATTTTACTTCTGGATAGCAAAGTACCCAACTACATTTCCCAGATTCTTTTACAACTAGGAATTGGTAGAATGTAGGTAAAAGTTGTAGGGTGGGAATTCTGGTAACGCCTCCTAAGAGGAAAAACATAGCTGTGGATGGGTGCCTTTCACTTTCCTCTTCCCATCTTTCCTGCTGCCTGAAATTTATACATGAGGGCTAGAGCTCCAGCAGCCACCTTGAACCAAGAGGTAACCTTAAGGATAAAGTCGTGTGTAAAGAATAGAAATACAAGAAAGATAGAAAGTGCCTGAGTCCCTGATGATTGTAGAACTACCCCCTGTTGCTGTGGAGAGAAAAATACTTTTGAACATTAGTCACTATTATTTATGGTTTTCTGTTATGGGCAGGCCCCAAATAGTAGCTTATTCTCTCCACTAATGTAGCTATTTCTCCAATCCAGTCAATGTAATATTTTGATTAGTTTTGAGCCATTGCTTCTCTTCTTAAGACAGGGCTTACAGATAGAAAGACCTAAGTTCAAGTCCAGCCCTGCCACTGTGACAATTATGTCTTTAGGCATTGCTTCTGTTCATTTTACCCCCATTTTTCTTGTCTGGGAACCAATAATAATGATTATTATTATAAACAACAACAACAATAATAAACAATAATCAAATATATAATAATATTATTAAGATGCACATTAAAGTGTTTGTTGCTTTTCTTTCACTCTGTTTTTCAGTTATTATCCCAATGGCACCAATAGGAAAAATAGTTGAGGAAGGAAAGGGGGATAAAACTCAAATCAGGATATTGTCCCAGTTGTTAACAGTCCTTATAAGCAGCTGAATAAATGAAAGTTTCAGATTGCTGATTTTTAGTAGTCAATGAGAGAAACTATCAATAGATTGGACTTCAATTATTGACATTTTACCCTCATTCTCATGAATAACTAGAATCTGACTACACACATGTTACATTGTCTTAAGACCACTTGAATGCATACATACATGCATGCATACATTTTAAGAATGTAGGCTCCAAGAGAATTCACTTTCCCCAAATCACTGGGATGGAGGAGACACACAATTTCTGTCTTCTATTTTCCATTTAGAAAAGTTGACTCTTAATGATGTGAAGAAACGTTTCCTTTAAAATGGGCATAAGATTGCAAAAAAAAAGCACATTCTGCCCAAACTCTTAGATCGTGTAATTTCATTTCTGCTTTTATGCACATTAAACTAAATTGGTTAAATAAAAACCTTGCTCAATTAAATTTGATTCGATTAGGAAATTTATACGTGCAAAGCATGGAATGTGTTGGTTAAAATAGGTTCTGGTTATTTAAAATGTTATTTTCTATGGATGGTTCATTTTTGCCAGGGCTTCATTAGTGAACTAAATTTTTGTTAATGTGGATCAATCTTGGGAGTTAAATAGGCCTTGGCCCTTTGTTGGGAAATCACTCAAGTAGTAGAGAGTTTGTCTGCATAGTCGCAAAGGCTGGAACATTTGAGTATCTTCAAATCCTTCCTGCTCCAGCTCCACATGACCCTCTCTTACCTTTCCTAACACTGCCATCATTTCCTCTTCAAAAACATTTTCTGGGGCATCTGGGTGGCTCAGTCAGCTAAAAGTTGGGCTCTTGACTTTGGCTCAGGTTATGATCTCAGGGTCCTGAGATCGAGTTCCACATCAGGCTCCAGAAGCTCCTCTCCCTCGGCTCCTCCCTCCCTGCAAAAAGCTTCCTCTGACTGACTATAAGACAAATACCATATGATTTCACTCATATGTGGAATTTTTAAAAAAGGTTTTTATTTATTTATTTATTTATTTATTTATTTATTTATTTATTTATTACGATGGGGGTTGTGTGTGGGATGGGGCAGAGGAAGAGGGAGAAGCAGGGAGTCTGACACGGGGCTCCATCCAGGATTCTGGGATCATGTTCAGAGCTGAAGGCAGCCAACCAACTGACTAAGCCCCCCAGGCTCTCCCATATGGTGGAATTTAAGAAACAAAACAGATGAACATAGGGGAAGGGAAGGAAAATAAAATAAAATGAAAACAGAGAGGGAGGCAAACCATAAGAGACTCTTAACTATAGGAAACAAACTGAGCGTTGCTGGAGGGGAGTGGGTGGGGGGATGGGGTAACTGGGTGATGGGCATCAAGGAAGGCACTTGATGTAATGAGCACTGGGTGTTGTATGTAACTGTTCAATCACTAAATTCTACCTCTGAAACTAATAATATAGTATATGTTAACTAATTGGAATTTAAATTAAAATTTTTTTAAACCATTAAAAATACACTAAAAAACAAAACATTTTCCTTCCTTTTGCCCGCTTCGGGTTCTCATCAGGCTCTAAATGCAGATTTGGCTGCTGGGTCCCATCTGGCCTGGTCTATGTCCTTAGCTGCACTTCAACCCAAATAATTACCTTTCGTGTTACTGCAGGACTTCTAAAACACACAAATAAAAAAATTTAAGTAGGGTTGGCTCAAAGTATTTCAGAGAAAAGAAAGTATCTTCTTAAGGGTCAAAGTGCCTATTGCAAAGGTATATAGGCACAAAGCCCATCATGTGAGAGTACTTGACACATGCCCAAAGCAGAAAGACCGACCCTGGAGTAGCCCTATTCTACAGGTGTCTCTTGAGGCCTGAATCCCAATCTCTGTCACCAGAAGTTCCACTCTGCTAAGATACGTGACAGAGAATCTTACATTTCATAGGTGATGGAAAAGCACTGAGATGAGGAAGCAAAGGATATGAAGGCTTTCTGGAGCATTATCACTAGTACATATATAGTACATGTCAAAACAATGCACACACCAAGTACTGTGTTCAAGATTTCCACTCTGTGACTGCCCACATATCACCTTTTAGCCACATCACAGGCTAGAAGATCCCAAAAGGTAGTCCGTGGTTCTGCTGTCTGGTATTCTCTGAGAAATTTTTTCCCCCCAGCTTTGATGATTATTGAACAAAGAAAGTTCTGGAAGAGGAGCATGGTCTCCTGTCTTCTAAAACTGCATAATGACCTTAGAGCCCACTCAATAAATAGTCCATAGAGCTCTAAGGAAGCTCATCAGTATTTCTGTATTAAATGCCTAATTCATTTATCTATTTGCCTTATTTTCCCTCTTTGTCTTTATTTTTTGATGGAGGCATAATTTATAGACAGTAAAAAGCACAGAAGAGTTTTGATAAATGCCACGTAGCCCGCACTTCTATAAAGATATACATTTCTATCGCCCCAGAAGATTCCGTTATGCTCCTTCCCAATGTCCTCTTCTCCTCGAGGTAATCACTATTTCGATTTCTATCATCATAGATGAGTTTTACCTTTTCTAGAGCTGTATGAAGATGGATTAATACAGTGTGTACTCTTTTGTGGCTTAGTGTCTAATGTCTCATGTTTGAAGCGTGTATAAAAATCACCTCTTAGTTTCCTTATCTGTAAGTGGCAGGGATCACCTTGTAAGAATGATGTGCCAGTATGCCCAGGAGTCGGGAGGTCTCCTGGGAATGGTGAGGGGGCCTGAGGAGTCACCTTGACTGGGGTGGGTGAGGAGAGGCTGAAGGGTGGGCTTTGCGGCAACCCTCCTCCCCTTCAGACAGAATAGCTGTACTTTTCCATGTCTTACAAATTGGGGTTCCCTGGGAGATTTCATTAGGAAAAGGGTTCTTTGTAAAAAAAAAAAAAAAAAAATGTTAGCGAACCGCAGGCCCAGGTGATCCTCACTGATACTTTTCCCTTGAACATTCTATAAATTGCAAATAGTGCTTTCTGATATGAGAGCTTTGACTGGCTCCCTTGAGGGAGGGCTGGGAGACAGAGGAAGCCAGACTGGGGGCCCCTAGGGAGGGCCCGGGCACTGAGCACTGTAATATTAGTAGTGGTTACCATCAGATAGCGCCGCCCCGACCGAGGCGCCTAGACAATAAGCCAGAGGCCCTGGGCCAAAGGGAGGCACAAAGACAGCATTCAAAAGACCCACTCTCACAGCTCGGGAGCATTTCTATAGACTTCGCCAGACCCTGGCCCCACCGGAATGTCACCTGACAGCCAGAAAGCCATTTTTCACGGTTAGCTTTCAAACTGCTAAAAATAATAAACACAGAAAGGAAAGTGCTGACATAATCTTAACTGCAGAGACAAACTGAAACTGTTGTTATAATAATGTAAACAAACTGGGTTCCAAATTATAACCTAGCCTTCCAAACAGGCCGCTTGACATTACCAAACATCTGGGGACCAGTGGGGGAATCGAGGGCTTGTCTGGGAAGCAAGGGGATGTGCACTGCAGAGGTGCCGAGCCCTACCCCACGGGCTCTCACCCGCCGATTAGCTACTCCTGACACTTTCTTTTAGCACCCAAGGAAAAGGCCGTTGGAGAGGGCTTCTAGATCTTTCTTGAGCACAACTTCCCCACATAGCAAATGAAATACGGCTCCTCTCTCTCTTTGTCCGATGATTACTCTTCTCACCCTAAATTAATTCTTGCAGACTTCCTTTTCTCCATTATGTCTTTCCAGCCCTTTTAATGTTTTATATTCCTCCTGAATACTTACAGAGGTCACAACTATGTTAAGTAACAACAGCCGCAATGCCACAAATTAGAAGGTAATTCCCCTAGTGCTAAAAAGTGACAACTAATCATAAAGATCACGAGTCTGCAAACAGCCAAGTCAAGCCTGACATCTGACCTTCTGATCCATTAAATCACACGCAGAAGCTGGCACCCACGCAGGCCGGCCAATGGGAGGGAAACCGCAGATCTGGAAAAAAGGAAACACAAGAAGGTAAATAGAAGTGTTTTTTTTTTTTTTTTTTTTTTTTTAAGTTCCCCAACATTTGTTTAATCTGCAACTGCTCTTCTGTCTATGCTTAAATAGGGTCCGGTTTCAGAGCTGTCTCTGATTCTGAATAAATGCAAATTAGACTGAGATAAAAATCTCATTCCAAAGGGGAGATGGTTTCAGAGAAAGGAACTTGAACACAGAAGTTTTAATAACACATTATAGGCATAGGACAACGTTTGTGGATCCCAAAGACCTACTTTGCTGTGGACAAGACTCACGAGCTTTGGACTGCCAGCCTGGGAAGATGGTTACAAGGCAAATGTAAATCTTAAACGTTTAGAGATTTTGTGCTAACGAAGGTACGGCTGGCCTCAGAGGATGGTTCCCAGGATAGGTCTCAACCAACAGAATCAGCCATGCCCTGTGGTGAAATGACAGGAATTCATCAGGGCCCGTATCCAGGCTTGGAACTATGGAGCTGTCTAGATTGTGTTCAGTGTGATTATGCTGGGGATACATCCCACACGTATAAACAGGTGAAGGAGTCAGCCACACAGACTGTGGCACCTAGTTGTTGAGCAGAAGATGGTTTGGAGAGTCTGTGTGAAGAATAAGTGAGAAGCTCCTTTTCAGTTAACTGTGGTCCCGCAATTTTTGTGGTTGTTGTGAGGAACTTAGAACTCAGAAAAACAGAGGTTAGTAGAGCAAATGTCTGTGTTCCTGCTGCCTCGAATAGGCCATTGATAAATTTTGTCGTAGCTGCTTTTTTTTAAATTAAAAAATAGAGAGCATAGGTATAATCTTGGCAATCCCACTCTAAGGCCAGACCATGAATTTGTATTTTTCTAGTCCACTTTTTTTTTTTTACATTTACATACAATATATGCATCCAGGACAATGAATAGTGTTTGTGCATTTCAAATTTAGCTCTATGATATGAATCTCTGTACGTGTGTATCTACCATTCTCCATTTTTGACTCTACATTGTCTATGTGAGAGCTAACCATGTTGGTCTGTCACATTCCCTGTAGCTGCCACATCAGATGAATATATGCTCAAGTCATTGTCTTTTCACTCAACACCCAACATTTATAGCACTATAAAAGCACTTGTTATATCATTAAAGTGATTGTTGGGTGTGTGTGGGTGTGCATGTGCATGTGCAGATGTGTGAGTTTCCTCTGTGATGGACTCTGAGCTCCTCAGGATGCTGTTGTGTCTTGTTTTCACAGTGGCTCTTTTACTCCATGACTCCAAGCAGAAGGGACACTCAGTGTGTTAAAAGGCAAAGCAGATTCGTTAAAAATTGATCGGCTTGTTATTCATTTTCCTCCCTCTTAAAACAACACGATGGAAGACTTTGGGGTTGTATTTATCTGCTTTCATCAGTCTCTGTCCATTGCTCTTGTAACAGACTTTAAATCCTAAGCCATCAATATCACCTAACTGTTGGCTAGAACATCAGAAAATTGGATAGCATGAGGCTGAAGACCAAGACATTTTTAAGAAGCATATTCTAAAAGCATTCTCAAAGAATAAATGGACAGGCCCAGGAAGAAGCTAGTGTTCATAACTGTCATTGTGGCTTTATGTGACTATAAGTAACTATACATCACTATCCCTGACATTGATATTTAAAAACGAATGGTGTCTTTTGTTGGAAAATCCTGGATCCCATTTATTTTTTGAGGGTATAAGTCTGATTTAGATTTTGAAGAATATATGTGAACCTGACTCAGTGAAAACAACCTAAAAATTCTCACGTCATGATTCATAATAATAAGCATTTTATACATAGCCTTTATTAAGAACATTTTGTGGGCTGGGTTGTGCCAATCTTTTACCTAATTTCACTTAGTTTAATCCTCTCACAATGATCATATGACCATTTTTCAGATGAGGAGAGGAGAGGAACAGGAAGGTTTAACATTTTTGCCCGAAGTCAAACAGTGAAGAAGCAGCTAGCCAGGAATTTCACCCTGGTAGTAAGATATCACGAATTACTAAGAACAGGCCCAGGTTTTAAGATAAAACTGCAGAGAAGGAAATTGAAAAACAGTGCGACTGAGGGTGCTTCCAAATTTTGCCATAATCCCTACAGACAGTATCTCTTTCATGGTGTGCCTCAAACCAAGAACAAACCAAATTAGAATACTCACTCTAATTAGACAAATTCAAATGATTTCTTAGTGATGAAGAAAATTTAAAGTAGCAAGGTCAAGCCCCAGGCCTTTCCAACTTAAACATACCCATTTTTAATTCTTCTTCTCTTTAGAAAACTGGGGGCCGCGAATTTGCTCATGGCTCAAAGGAGCCTGCCCAGTTTGTTTACATGAGATTCAAAGCAAAAATGAGAATCACTCCCTGGGACAACTTTAGCCTAGAATGTGTGCTCTTTACACACTTTTAATTGGGGCACAAATATATTAACAATGTGGTTATTTTGTACTTTCAAAAGAATCTGTTTTGTAACTGATTCATGTTTATATTTGGAATATATTTATTTCTAGGCATGAAACAGTTCATTTTGTTGAGCCATTTGACCTGAGGTAAAGTTGGCACGATTTCCCGTGACTGCTCCCAATTAATGCAAATTGAAGGTTAAAGGATAAATAAAGTTCCTTTAACTTGGTTTATTAATATGTTATTTATAAATGGTTCTTTACTTCGTCAATTTCTTTTTCAGTCAGTAACTATGTACAAATGAACCATTCCCAACAA